>NW_017212418.1:0-16634 GCF_001704415.2 Capra hircus
CCTCTGGAACTTCCAAAGGGGTCCTTCACACCCTTGCTGCAACTCAAGAAGTTCCCCGACATACCCGTCTCCACTCGAGAGGAAGCACGAGAGTCCCGCCCACATCCAGAGGAGCCCCGTTTCCGCCTCCTAGCTCGAGAGGAGGGATCCTTTCCCTGCGTGGTCGGGAAAGAATTCCCGGCGTTCCCGTCGCATCTCAAGAGGAGGCGCTCTCCACAGAAAGGCGAGAGGAACTCCAGGGTCGTGCCACCATTCCAGAGTCCCCCAGATGTCTCAGTCCATTCCAGGGAAACCTGTTTTCCCTGCACTGCCTCGACTTTCAAGCCGAGGATCGACTCACACCACGGTGGCACGTGGACAGCCCTGTGGGAAAGCCTCGTGGAAAGCCTCGTGGGAAAGCCTCGAGGGAAAGCCACAGATCCCTTGATCCACGCGAAGGGAAGCGTGACACTGCTGCTACAGCTCGGGAGGAAAGCGCACGTGCATGCCCCACTCGAGACGAGGACTGACTCCCCTGGGGAGACTCCAGAAGTACCCCAAGATCCATGTCAGCACTGGAGAGGAATCCTCAGGTTCCGGCACCGACTCCACACAAGGTCTTAGGGCCCGGCATCGACGGGAGAGGAATCCGAGAGGCCCCGAGCAACTCGCATGGGGACTGGCCTTTCCTGAGGCCACCAGAGCGGGTCCCTGAGGTCCCCGTCGTAAGTCGAGAGCACCTGCCCGCAACTCGAGAAAATCCAGGAGGTTCTCCCCTCCAGGCGAGATGAGGCCCATTTCCGCTGAGGCGTCTCGAGGCTAATCACACCTAACCTCTGGAACTTCCAAAGGGTCCTTCACACCCTTGCTGCAACTCAAGAAGTTCCCCGACATACCCGTCTCCACTCGAGAGGAAGCACGAGAGTCCCGCCCACATCCAGAGGAGCCCCGTTTCCGCCTCCTAGCTCGAGAGGAGGGATCCTTTCCCTGCGTGGTCGGGAAAGAATTCCCGGCGTTTCCGTCGCATCTCAAGAGGAGGCGCTCTCCACAGGAAAGGCGAGAGGAACTCCAGGGTCGTGCCACCATTCCCAGAGTCCCCCAGATGTCTCAGTCCATTCCAGGGAAACCTGTTTTCCCTGCACTGCCTCGACTTTCAAGCGAGGATCGACTCACACCACGGTGGCACGTGGGACAGCCCTGTGGGAAAGCCTCGTGGGAAAGCCTCGTGAAAGCCTCGGGAAAGCCCTGATCCCTTGATCACGCGAAGGGAAGCGTGACACTGCTGCTACAGCTCGGGAGGAAAGCGCACGTGCATGCCCCCACTCGAGACGAGGACTGACTCCCCTGGGGAGACTCCAGAAGTACCCCAAGATCCATGTAGCACTGGAGAGGAATCCTCAGGTTCCGGCACCGACTCCACACAAGGTCTTAGGCCCCGGCATCGACGGGAGAGGAATCCCGAGAGGCCCCGAGCAACTCGCAAGGGACTGGCCTTTCCTGAGGCCACCAGAGCGGGTCCCTGAGGTCCCCGTCGTAAGTCGAGAGCACCTGCCGCAACTCGAGAAAATCCAGGAGGTTCTCCCCTCCAGGCGAGATGAGGCCCATTTCCGCTGAGGCGTCTCGAGGCTAATTCACACCTAAACTCTGGAACTTCCAAGGGTCCTTCACACCCTTGCTGCAACTCAAGAAGTTCCCCGACATCCCGTCTCCACTCGAGAGGAAGCACGAGAGTTCCGCCCACATCCAGAGGAGCCCCGTTTCCGCCTCCTAGCTCGAGAGGAGGGATCCTTTCCCTGCGTGGTCGGGAAAGAATTCCCGGCGTTCCCGTCGCATCTCAAGAGGAGGCGCTCTCCACAGGAAAGGCGAGAGGAACTCCAGGGTCGTGCCACCATTCCCAGAGTCCCCCAGATGTCTCAGTCCATTCCAGGGAAACCTGTTTCCCTGCACTGCCTCGACTTTCAAGCTGAGGATCGACTCACACCACGGTGGCACGTGGGACAGCCCTGTGGGAAAGCCTCGTGGGAAAGCCTCGTGGGAAAGCCTCGAGGGAAAGCCACAGATCCCTTGATCCACGCGAAGGGAAGCGACACTGCTGCTACAGCTCGGGAGGAAAGTGCACTTGCATGCCCCACTCAGACGAGGACTGACTCCCCTGGGGAGACTCCAGAATACCCCAAGATCCATGTCAGCACTGGAGAGGAATCCTCAGGTTCTGGCACCGACTCCACACAAGGTCTTTGGCCTGGCATCCACGGGAGAGGAATCCCGAGAGGCCCCAGAGTAACTCGCAAGGAAATGGCCTTTCCGAGGCCACCAGAGCGGTCCCTGAGGTCCCCGTCGTAAGTCGAGTGCACCTGCCGCAACTCGAGAAAATCCAGGAGGTTCTCCCCTCCAGGCGAAATGAGGCCCATTTCCACTGAGGCATCTCGAAGCTAATCACACCTAAAATCTGGAAATTCCAAAGGGTCCTTCACACCCTTGCTGCAACTCAAGAAGTTCCCTGACATACCCATCTCCACTCGAGAGGAAGCACGAGAGTCCCGACCACATCCAGAGGAGCCCCGTTTCCACCTCCTAGCTCAAGAGGAGGATCCTTTCCCTGCGTGCTCGGGAAAGAATTCCCGGCGTTCCTGTCGCATCTCAAGAGGAGGCGCTCTCCACAGGAAAGGCGAGAGGAACTCCAGGGTCATGCCACCATTCCTAAAGTCCCCAGATGTCTCAGTCCATTCCAGGGAAACCTGTTTTCCCTGCACTGTTTTGACTTTCGAGCCGAGGATCGACTCACACCACGGTGGCACGTGGACAGCCCTGTGGGAAAGCCTCGTGGGAAAGCCTCGGGAAAGCCTCGAGGGGAATGCCACAGATCCCTTGTTCCACTCGAAGGGAAGCGTGACACTGCTGCTACAGCTCGGGAGGAAAGCGCCAGTGCATGCCCCCACCGAGACGAGGACTGACTCCCCTGGGGAGACTCCAGAAGTACCCCAAGATCCATGTCAGCACTGGAGAGGAATTCTCAGGTTCCCGGTACCGACTCCACTCCAGGTCTTAGGCCCCGGCATCGACGGGAGAGGAATCCCGAGAGGCCCCAAGCAACTCGCATGGGACTGGCCTTTTCTGAGGCCACCAGAACAGGTCCCTGAGGTCCCCGTGGTAAGTCTAGAGCACCTGCCGCAACTCGAGAAAATCCAGGAGGTTCTCCCCTCCAGGCGAGATGAGGCCCATTTCCGCTGAGGCGTCTCGAGGCTAAGCACACCTAACATCTGGAACTTCCAAAGGGTCCTTCACACCCTTGCTGCAACTCAAGAAGTTCCCCGACATACCGTCTCCACTCGAGAGGAAGCACGAGAGTCCCGCCCACATCCAGAGGAGCCCCGTTTCCGCCTCCTAGCTCGAGAGGAGGGATCCTTTCCCTGCATGGTCGGGAAAGAATTCCCGGCATTTCCGTCGCATCTCAAGAGGAGGCGCTCTCCACAGGAAAGGCGAGAGGAACTCCAGGGTCGTGCCACCATTCCAGAGTCCCCCAGATGTCTCAGTCCATTCCAGGGAAACCTGTTTCCCACCACTGCCTCGACTTTCAAGCCGAGGATCGACTCACACCACGGTGGCACGTGGGACAGCCTTGTGGGAAAGCCTCGTGGGAAAGCCTCGGGAAGCCTCGAGGGAAAGCCCCTGATCCCTTGATCCACGCGAAGGGAAGCACGACACTGCTGCTACAGCTGGGAGGAAAGCGCACGTGCATGCCCACTCGAGACGAGGACTGACTCCCCTGGGGAGACTCCAGAAGTACCCCAAATCCATGTCAGCATTGGAGAGGAATCCTCAGTTCCGGCACCGACTCCACACAAGGTCTTAGGCCCCGGCATCGACGGAGAGCAATCCCGAGAGGCCCCCGAGCAACTCGCATGGGGACTGGCCTTTCCTGAGGCCACCAGAGCGGGTCCCTGAGGTCCCCGTCGTAAATGAGAACACCTGCACCAACTCGAGAAAATGCAGGAGGTTCTCCCCTCCAGGGAGATGAGGCCCATTTCCTCTGAGGCGTCCCCAGGCTAATCACACCTAACCTCTGGAACTTCCAAAGGGGCCTTCACACCCTTGCTACAACTCAAGAAGTTCCCCGACATACCCGTCTCCACTCAAGAGGAAGGACGAGAGTCCCGCCCAATCCAGAGGAGCCCGTTTCCGCCTCCTAGCTCGAGAAGAGGGATCCTTTTCCCTGCGTCGTCGGGAAAGAATTCCCGGCGTTTCCGTCGCAACTCAAGAGGAGGCGCTCTCACAGGAAAGGCGACAGGAACTCCAGGGTCATGCCACCATTCCCAGAGTCCCCCAGATGTCTCAGTCCTATTCCAGGGAAACCTGTTTTCCCTGCACTGCCTCGACTTTCAAGCCGAGGATCGACTCACACCATGGTGGCACGTGGGACAGCCCTGTGGAAAAGCCTCGTGGGAAAGCCTCATGGGAAAGCCTCGAGGGAAAGCCACATGTCCCTTGATCCAAGCGAAGGGAATCGTGACACTGCTGCTACAGCTCGGGAGGAAAGCGCACTTGCATGCCCACACTCGAGACGAGGACTGACTCCCCTGGGGAGACTACAGAAGTACCCCAAGATCCATGTCAGCCCTGGAGAGGAATCCTCAGGTTCCGGCACCGACTCCACACAAGGTCTTAGGCCCCGGCTGACGGGAGAGGAATCCCGAGAGTTCCCTTGCAAACGCATGGGGACTGGCCTTTCCTGAGGCCACCAGAGCGGGTCCCTGAGGCCCCGTCGTAGTCGAGAGCACCTGCCGCAACTTGAGAAAATCCAGGAGGTTCTCCCCTCCAGGCGAGATGAGGACCATTTCCGCTGAGGTGTCTCAAAGCTAATCACACCTAAACTCTGGACTTACAAAGGATCCTTCACACCCTTGCTGCAACTCAAGAAGATCCCCAACATACCCGGCTCCACTCGAGAGGAAGCACGAGAGTCCCGCCCACATTCAGAGGAGCCCCGATTCCCCCTCCTAGCTCAAGAGGAGGGATCCTTTCCCTCAGTGATCGGGAAAGATTCCCAGTGTTCCGTCGCATCTCAAGAGGAGGCGATCTCCACAGGAAAGGCGAGAGGAACTCCAGGGTCTTGCCACCATTCCCAGAGTCCCCCAGATGTCTCAGTCCATTCCAGGGAAACCTGTTTTCCCTGCACTGCCTCGACTTTCAAGCCGAGGATCGACTCACACAGACACGTGGGTCAGCCCTGTGGAAAAAAGCCTCGTGGGAAAGCCTCGTGGGAAAAAGGGAAAAACCACAGATCCCTTGATCCACGCGAAGGGAAGCGTGACACTGCTGCTACAGCTCGGAGGAAAGCGCACGTGCATGCCCCCACTCGAGACGAGGACTGACTCCCCTGGGGAGACTCCAGAAGTAACCCAAGATCCATGTCAGCACTGGAGAGGAATCCTCAGGTTCGGCACCGACTCCACACAAGGTCTTAGGCCCGGCATCGATGGGAGAGAATCCCGAGAGGCCCCCGAGCAACGCGCATGGGACTGGCCTTTCCTGAGGCCACCAGAGCGGGTCCCTGAGTCCCCGTCGTAAGTCGAGAGCACCTGCCGCAACTCGAGAAAATCCAGGAGGTTCTCCCCTCCAGGCGAGATGAGGCCCTTTCGCTGAGGCGTCTCGAGGCTAATCACACCTAACCTCTGGAACTTCCAAAGGGTCCTTCACACCCTTGCTGCAACTCAAGAAGTTCCCGACATACCCGTCTCCACTCGAGAGGAAGCACGAGTCCCGCCCACATCCAGAGGAGCCCCGTTTCCGCCTCCTAGCTCGAGAGGGGATCCTTTCCCCGCGGCTCGGGAAAGAATTCCCGGCGTTCCCGTCGCATCTCAAGAGGAGGCGCTCTCAGGAAAGGCGAGAGGAACTCCAGGGTCGTGCCACCATTCCCAGAGTCCCCAGATGTCTCAGTCCATTCCAGGGAAACCTGTTTTCCCTGCACTGCTCGACTTTCAGCCGAGGATCGACTCACACACGGTGGCACATGGGACCCTGTGGAAAGCCCTCGTGGGAAAGCCTCGTGGAAAGCCTCGAGGGAAAGCCACAGATCCTGATCCACGGAAGGGAAGCGTGACACTGCTGCTACAGCTCGGGAGGAAAGCGCACGTGCATGCCCCCCACTCGAGACGAGGACTGACTCCCCTGGGAGACTCCAGAAGTACCCCAAGATCCATGTCAGCACTGGAGAGGAATCCTCAGGTTCCGGCACCGACTCCACACAATGTCTTAGGCCCGGCATCGACAGGAGAGGAATCCCGAGAGGCCCCTAGCAACTCGCATGGGACTGGCCTTTCCTGAGGCCACCAGAGCGGGTCCCTGAGGTCCCCGTCGTAAGTCGAGAGCACCTGCCGCAACTCGAGAAAATCCAGGAGGTTCTCCCCTCCAGGCGAGATGAGGCCCATTTCCGCTGAGGTGTCTCGAGGCTAATCACACCTAACCTCTGGAACTTCCAAAGGGTCCTTCACACCCTTGCTGCAACTCAAGAAGTTCCCCGACATACCAGTCTCCACTCGAGAGGAAGCACGAGAGTCCCGCCCACATCCAGAGGAGCCCCGTTTCGCCTCCTAGCTCGAGAGGAGGGATCCTTTCCCTGCAGGTTCGGGAAAGAATTCCCGGCGTTCCCGTCGCATCTCAGGAGGAGGCGCTCTCCACAGGAAAGGCGAGAGGAACTCCAGGGTCGTGCCACCATTCCCAGAGTCCCCCAGATGTCTCAGTCCATTCCAGGGAAACCTGTTTTCCCTGCACTGCCTCGACTTTCAAGCCGAGGATCGACTCACACCACGGTGGCACGTGGGACAGCCCTGTGGGAAAGCCTCGTGGGAAAGCCTCGGGAAAGCCTCGAGGGAAAGCCACAGATCCCTTGATCCACGCCAAGGAGGCGTGACACTGCTGCTACAGCTCCGGAGGAAAGCGCACGTGCATGCCCCACTCGAGACGAGGACTGACTCCCCTGGGGAGACTCCAGAAGTACCCCAAGATCCATGTCAGCACTGGAGAGGAATCCTCAGGTTCCGGCACCGACTCCACACAAGGTCTTAGGCCCTGGCATCGACGGGAGAGGAATCCCGAGAGGCCCCCGAGCAACTCGCATGGGGACTGGCCTTTCCTGAGGCCACCACAGCGGTCCCTGAGGTCCCCTTCGTAAGTCGAGAGCACCTGCGCAACTCGAGAAAATCCAGGAGGTTCTCCCCTCCAGGCGAGATGAGGCCCATTTCCGCTGAGGCGTCTCGAGGCTAATCACACCTAACCTCTGGAACTTCCAAAGGGTCCTTCACACCCTTGCTGCAACTCAAGAAGTTCCCCGACATACCCGTCTCCACTCGAGAAGAAGCACGAGAGTCCCGCCCACATCCAGAGGAGCCCGTTTCCGCCTCAGCTCGAGAGGAGGGATCCTTTCCTGCGTGGTCGGGAAAGAATTCCCGGCTTTCCCCTCGCATCTCAAGAGGAGGCGCTCTCCACAGGAAAGGCGAGAGGAACTCCAGGGTCGTGCCACCATTCCCAGAGTCCCCCAGATGTCTCAGTCCATTCCAGGGAAACCTGTTTTCCCTGCACTGCCTCGACTTTCAAGCCGAGGATCGACTCACACACGGTGCACGTGGGCAGCCCTGTGGGAAAGCCTCGTGGGAAAGCCTCGTGGGAAAACCTCGAGGGAAAGCCACAGATCCCTTGATCCACGCGAAGGGAAGCACACTGCTGCTACAGCTCTGGAGGAAAGCGCACTGCATGCCCCACTCGAGACGAGGACTGACTCCCCTGGGGAGACTCCAGAAGTACCCAAGATCCATGTCAGCACTGGAGAGGAATCCTCAGGTTCGGCACCGACTCCACACAAGGTCTTAGGCCCGGCATCGATGGGAGAGGAATCCCGAGAGGCCCCCGAGCAACTCGCATGGGACTGGCCTTCCTGAGGCCACCAGAGCGGGTCCCTGTGTCCCCGTCGTAAGTCGAGAGCACCTGCGCAACTCGAGAAAATCCAGGAGGTTTTCCCCTCCAGGCGAGATGAGGCCCATTTCCGCTGAGGCGTCTCGAGGCTAATCAAACCTAAACTCTGGAACTTCCAAAGGGTCCTTCACACCCTTGCTGCAACTCAAGAAGTTCCCCGACATACCCGTCTCCACTCGAGAGGAAGCACGAGAGTCCCGCCCACATCCAGAGGAGCCCCGTTTCCGCCTTTTAGCTCGAGAGGGATCCTTTCCCTGCGTGGTCGGGAAAGAATTCCGGCATTCCCGTCGCATCTCAAGAGGAGGCGCTCTCCACAGGAAAGGCGAGAGGAACTCCAGGTCGTGCCACCATTCCCAGAGTCCCCCAGATGTCTCAGTCCATTCCAGGGAAACCTGTATTCCCTGCACTGCCTCGACTTTCAAGTCGAGGATCGACTCACACCACAGTGGCACGTGGGACAGCCCTGTGGGAAAGCCTCGTGGGAAAGCCTCGAGGGAAAGCCACAGATCCCTTGATCCATGCGAAGGGAAGCGGTGACACTGCTGCTACAGCTCGGGAGGAAAGCGCACGTGCATGGCCCCACTCGAGACGAGACTGACTCCCCTGGGGGGACTCCAGAAGTACCCAAGATCCATGTCAGCACTGGAGAGGAATCCTCAGGTTCCGGCACCGACTCCACACAAGGTCTTAGCCCCGCATCGACGGGAGAGGAATCCCGAGAGGCCCCAGAGCAACTCGCATGGGGACTGGCCTTTCCTGAGGCCACCAGAGCGGGTCCCTGAGGTCCCCATCGTAAGTCGAGAGCACCTGCCGCAACTCAGAAAATCCAGGAGGTTCTCCCCTCCAGGCGAGATGAGGCCCATTTCCGCTGAGGCAACTAGGGGTAATCACACTTAAACTCTGGAACTTCCAAAGGGTCCTTCACACCCTTGCTGCAACTCAAGAAGTTCCCCGACATACCCGTCTCCACTCTAGAGGAAGCGGAGAGTCCCGCCCACATCCAGAGGGCCCCGTTTCCGCCTGCTAGCTCGAGAGGAGGGATCCTTTCCCTGCGTGGTCGGAAAGAATTCCTAGCGTTCCCGTCGCATCTCAAGAGGAGGCGCTCTCCACAGGAAAGGCGAGAGGAACTCCAGGTCGTGCCCCATTCCCAGAGTCCCCCAGATGTCTCAGTCCATTCCAGGGAAACCTGTTTTTCCTGCACTGCCTCGACTTTCAAGCCGAGGATCGACTCACACCACGGTGGCACGTGGGACAGCCCTGTGGGAAAGCCTCGTGGGAAAGCCTCGTGGGAAAGCCTCGAGGGAAAGCCCCTGATCCCTGATCCACGCGAAGGGAAGCGTGACACTGCTGCTACAGCTCTGGAGGAAAGCGCACGTGCATGCCCCCACTCGAGACGAGGACTGACTCCCCTGGGGAGACTCCAGAAGTACCCAAATATCCATGTCAGCACTGGAGAGGAATCCTCAGGTTCCGGCACCGACTCCACACAAGGTCTTAGGCCCCTGGCATCGACGGGAGAGGAATCCCGAGAGGCCCCGAGCAACTCGCATGGGGACTGGCCTTTCCTGAGGCCACCAGAGCGGGTCCCTGAGGTCCCCGTCGTAAGTCGAGAGCACCTGCCGCAACTCGAGAAAATCCAGGAGGTTCTCCCCTCCAGGCGAGATGAGGCCCATTTCCGCTGAGGGCGTCTCGAGGCTAATCACACCTAACCTCTGGAACTTCCAAAGGGTCCTTCACACCCTTGCTGCAACTCAAGAAGTTCCCCGACATACCCGTCTCCACTCGAGAGGAAGCACGAGAGTCCCGCCCACATCCAGAGGAGCCCCGTTTCCGCCTCCTAGCTCGAGAGGAGGGATCCTTTCCCTGCGTGTCGGAAAGAATTCCCGGCGTTCCCGTCCCATCTCAAGAGGAGGCGCTCTCCACAGGAAAGGGAGAGGAACTCCAGGGTCGTGCCACCATTCCCAGAGTCCCCCAGATGTCTCAGTCCATTCCAGGGAAACCTGTTTTCCCTGCACTGCCTCGACTTTCAAGCGAGGATCGACTCACACCACGGTGGCACGTGGGACAGCCCTGTGGGAAAGCCTCGGGAAAGCCTCGTGGGAAAGCCTCGAGGGAAAGCCACAGATCCCTTGATCCACGCGAAGGGAAGCGCGACACTGCTGCTACAGCTCGAGGAAAGCGCACGTGCATGCCCCCACTCGAGACGAGGACTGACTCCCTGGGGAGACTCCAGAAGTACCCCAAGATCCATGTCAGCACTGGAGAGGAATCCTCAGGTTCCGGCACCGACTCCACACAAGGTCTTAGGCCCCATCGACGGGAGAGGAATCCGAGAGGCCCCCGAGCAACTCGCATGGGGACTGGCCTTTCCTGAGGCCACCAGAGCGGGTCCCTGAGGTCCCCGTCGTAAGTCGAGAGCACCTGCCGCAACTCGAGAAAATCCAGGAGGTTCTCCCCTCCAGGCGAGATGAGGCCCATTTCCGCTGAGGCGTCTCGAGGCTAATCACACCTAACCTCTGGAACTTCCAAAGGGTCCTTCACACCCTTGCTGCAACTCAAGAAGTTCCCCGACATACCCGTCTCCACTCGAGAGGAAGCACGAGAGTCCCGCCCACATCCAGAGAGCCCCGTTTCCGCCTCCTAGCTCGAGAGGAGGGATCCTTTCCCTGCGTTGTCGGGAAAGAATTCCCGGCGTTCCCGTCGCATCTCAAGAGGAGGCTCTGTCCACAGGAAAGGCGAGAGGAACTCCAGGGTCGTGCCACATTCCCAGAGTCCCCAGATGTCTCAGTCCATTCCAGGGAAACCTGTTTTCCCAGCACTGCCTCGACTGTCAAGCCGAGGTTCGCCTCACACCACGGTGGCAGGTGGGACAGCCCTGTGGGAAAGCCTCGTGGGAAAGCCTCGGAAAGCCTCGAGGGAAAGCCACAGATCCCTTGATCCACGCGAAGGGAAGCGCAACACTGCTGCTACAGCTCGGGAGAAAGCACACGTACATGCCCCCACTCGAGACTAGGACTGACACCCCTGGGGAGACTCCAGAAGTACCCCAAGATCCATGTCAGCACTGGAGAGGAATCCTCAGGTTCCGGCACTGACTCCACACAAGGTCTTAGGCCACAGAATCGACGGGAGAGGAATCCTGAGAGGCCCGAGCTTCTCGCATGGGGTCTGGCCTTTCCTGAGGCCACCAGAGCGGGTCCCTGAGGTCCCCGTCGTAAGTCGAGAGCACCTACCGCAACTCGAGAAAATCCAGGAGGTTCCCCCCTCCAGGCTAGATGAGGCCCATTTCCGCTGAGGCGTCTCGAGGCTAATCACACCTAACCTCTGGAACTTCCAAAGGGTCCTTCACACCCTTGCTGCAACTCAAGAATTTCCCCGACATGCCCGACTCCACTCGAGAGGAAGCACGAGTGTCCCACCCACATCCACAGTAGCCCCATTTCCGCCTCCTAGCTCGAGAGGTGGGATCCTTTCACTGCGTGCTCGGAAAGAATTCCCGGGATTCCTTCGCATCTCAAGAGGAGGTGCTCTCCACAGGAAAGGCGAGAGGAACTCCAGGGTCGTGCCACCATTCCCAGAGTCCCCCAGATGTCTCAGTCCATTCCAGGGAATCCTGTTTTCCCTGCACTGCCTCAACTTTCAAACCGAGGATCGACTCACAACCCGGTGGCACGTGGGACAGCCCTGTGGGAAAGCCTCGTGGCAAAGCCTAGTGGGAAAGCCTCGAGGGAAAGCCACAGATCCCTTGATCCACGCGAAGGGAAGCGCGACACTGCTGCTACACCACGGAAGGAAAGCGCATGTGCATGCCCCACTCGAGACGAAGACTTACTCCCCTGGGGAGACTCTAGAAATACCCCAAGATCCATGTCAGGCATTGGAAGAGGAATCCTCAGGTTCCGTCACTGACTCCACACAAGGTCTTAGGCCCTGGCATCGACGGGAGAGGAATCCCGAGAAGCCCAAGAGCAACTTGCATGGGGACTGGCATTCATGAGGCCACCAGAGGCGTGTCTCTGAGGTCCAAGTCGTAAGTCGAGAGCTCCAGCTGCAACTCGAGAAAATCCAGGAGGTTCTCCCCTCCAGGCGAGATGTGGCCCATATTCCGATGAGGCGTCTCGAGGCTAATCAACAAGCGTCTGGAACTAACAAAGGGGCCTTCAAACCCTAGCTGCACTCAAGAAGTTCCCCGAAATACCCCTCTCCACTCGAGAGGAAGCACGAGAGTCTTGCCCACATCCAGAGGAGCCCGTTTCCGCCTCATAGCTCGAGAGGAAGGATCCTTTTCCCTGCATTATCCGGAAAGAATTCCCGGCGTTCCCTCGCATCTCAAGACGAGGCGCAACCACAGGAAAGGCGAGAGGAACTCCAGGGTCTTGCCCACCATTCCCAGAGTCCCCCAGATGTCTCAGTCCATTCCAGGGAAACCTTTATTCCCTACACTGCCTCGACTTTCAAGCCGAGCATCGACTCACTGCACGGTAGCACGTGGAACAGCCCCTGTGTGAAATCCTCGTGGGAAAGCCTCTAGGGAAAGCCACAGATCCCTTGATCCACGCGAAGGGAAGCGTGATACTGCTGCTACAGCTCGGGAGGAAAGCGCACGTGCATGCCCACACTCGAGACGAGGACTGACTGCCCTGGGTAGATTCCAGAAGTACCCCAGACCCATTGTCGGCAGTGGAGAAGAATCCTCAGGTTCCGGCACCGATTCCACACAAGGTCTTAGGCCCCGGCATCGACGGGAGAGGAATCCCGAGAGGCCCCCGAGCAACTTGCATGGGGACTGGCCTTTCCTGAGGCCACCAGAGCGGATCCCTGAGGTCCCCGTCGTAAGTCGAGAGCACCTGCCGCAACTCGAGAAAATCCAGGAGGTTCTCCCTCCAGGCGAGATGAGGCCCATTTCTGCTGAGGCGTGTCGAGGCTAATCACACATAACCTCTGGAACATCCAAAGGTCCTTCACACCCTTGCTGCAACTCAAGAAGTTCCCCGACATACCCGTCTCCACTCAAGAGGAATCACGAGAGTCCCGCCCATATCCAGTGTGGCCCCGTTTCCGCCTGCTAGCTCGAGAGGAGGGATACTTTCTCTGCGTGGTCAGGAAAGAATTCCCGGCGTTCCCGTCGCATCTCAAGAGGAGGCGCTCTCCACAGGAAAGGCGAGAGGAACTCCAGGGTCGTGCCACCATTCCCTGAGTCCCCCAGATGTCTCATCCATTCCAGGGAAAACTGTTTTCCCTTCACTGCCTCGATTTTAAGCGAGGATCGACTCACACCACCGTGGCACGTGGGAAAGCCCTGTGGGAAAGACTCGTGGGAAAGCCTCGTGGGAAAGTCTAGAGGGAAAGCCACAGATCCCTTGATCCACGAAAAGGGAAGCGTGACACTGCTGCTACAGCTCGGGAGAAAAGCACACGTGCATGCCCCCAATCGAGACGAGGACTTACGCCTCTGGGGAGACTCCAGAAGTCCCCGAAGATCCATGTCGGCACTGGAGAGGAATCCTCAGGTTCCGGCACTGACTCCACACAAGGTCTTAGGCCCCGCATCGACGGGAGAGGAATCCCGAGAGGCCCCCGAGCAACTCGCATGGGGACTGGCCTTTCCTGAGGCCACCAGAGTGGGTCCCTGAGTCCCCGTCGAAAGTCGAGAGCACCTGCCGCAACTCGAGAAAATCCATGAGGTTCTCCCCTCCAGGCGACATGAGGCCCATTTCCGCTGTGGTATCTCGAGGCCTAATCACACCTTACCTCTGGAACTTCCAAAGGGTCCTTCACAGCCTTGCTGCAACTCAAGAAGTTCCCCGACATACCCGTCTCCACTCGAGAGGAAGCAGGAAAGTCCGCCCACATTAAGAGGAGCCCGTTTCCGCCTCCTAGCTCGAGAGGGGATCCTTTCCCTGCGTGGGGGAAAGAATTCCCGGCGTTCCCGTCACATCTCAAGAGGAGGCGCTCTCCACAGGAAAAGCGAGAGGAACTCCAGGTCGTGCCACCATTCCAGAGTCCCCCAGATGTCTCAGTCCATTCCAGGGAACCTGTTTCCCTGCACTGCCTCGACTTTCAAGCCGAGGATCGACTCACACCACCGTGGCACGTGGGAAAGCCCTGTGGGAAAGCCTCGTGGGAAAGCCTCTGGGAAAGGAGGGAAAGCCACAGATCCCTTGATCCACGCGAAGGGAAGCGTGACACTGCTGCTACAGCTCGGGAGGAAAGCGCACGTGCATGCCCCCACTCGAGACGAGGACTGACGCCCTGGGGAGACTCCAGAAGTCCCCAAGATCCATGTCAGCACTGGAGAGGAATCCTCAGGTTCCGGCACGACTCCACACAAGGTCTTAGGCCCCGGCATCGACGGGAGAGGAATCCCGAGAGGCCCCCGAGCAACTCGCATGGGACTGGCCTTTCCTGAGGCCACCAGAGCGGGTCCCTGAGGTCCCCGTCGTAAGTCGAGAGCACCTGCCGCAACTCGAGAAAATCCAGGAGGTTCTCCCCTCCAGGCGAGATGAGGCCCATTTCCGCTGAGGCGTCTCGAGGCTAATCACACCTAACCTCTGGAACTTCCAAAGGGTCCTTCACACCCTTGCTGCAACTCAAGAAGTTCCCCGACATACCCGTCTCCACTCGAGAGGAAGCACGAGAGTCCCGCCCACATCCAGAGGAGCCCCGTTTCCGCCTCCTAGCTCGAGAGGGGATCCTTTCCCTGCGTGGTCGGGAAAGAATTCCCGGCGTTCCCGTCGCATCTCAAGAGGAGGCGCTCTCCACAGGAAAGGCGAGAGGAACTCCAGGGTCGTGCCACCATTCCCAGAGTCCCCAGATGTCTCAGTCCATTCCAGGGAAACCTGTTTTCCCTGCACTGCCTCGACTTTCAAGCCGAGGATCGACTCACACCACGGGCACGTGGAACAGCCCTGTGGAAAGCCTCGTGGGAAAGCCTCGAGGGAAAGCCACAGATCCCTTGATCCACGCGAAGGGAAGCGTGACACTGCTGCTACAGCTCGGGAGGAAAGCGCACGTGCATGCCCCCACTCGAGACGAGGACTGACTGCCCTGGGAGACTCCAGAAGTACCCAAGATCCATGTCAGCACTGGAGAAGAATCCTCAGGTTCCGGCACCGACTCCACACAAGGTCTTAGGCCCCGGCATCGACGGGAGAGGAATCCCGAGAGGCCCCCGAGCAACTCGCATGGGGACTGGCCTTTCCTGAGGCCACCAGAGCGGATCCCTGAGGTCCCCGTCGTAAGTCGAGAGCACCTGCCGCAACTCGAGAAAATCCAGGAGGTTCTCCCCTCCAGGCGAGATGAGGCCCATTTCGCTGAGGCGTCTCGAGGCTAATCACACTAACCTCTGGAACTTCCAAAGGGTCCTTCACACCCTTGCTGCAACTCAAGAAGTTCCCCGACATACCCGTCTCCACTCAGAGGAATCGAGAGTCCCGCCATATCCAGAGTGGCCCCGTTTCCGCCTGCTAGCTCGAGAGGAGGGATACTTTCCTGCGTGGTCAGGAAAGAATTCCGGCGTTCCCGTCGCATCTCAAGAGGAGGCGCTCTCCACAGGAAAGGCGAGAGGAACTCCAGGGTCGTGCCACCATTCCCTGAGTCCCCCAGATGTCTCAGTCCATTCCAGGGAAACTGTTTTCCCTTCACTGCCTCGATTTAAGCCGAGGATCGACTCACACCACCGTGGCACGTGGGAAAGCCCTGTGGGAAAGCCTCGTGGGAAAGCCTCGTGGGAAAGTCGAGGGAAAGCCACAGATCCCTTGATCCACGAAAAGGGAAGCGTGACACTGCTGCTACAGCTCGGGAGAAAAGCACACGTGCATGCCCCCACTCGAGACGAGGACTTACGCCTCTGGGGAGACTCCAGAAGTCCCCAAGATCCATGTCGGCACTGGAGAGGAATCCTCAGGTTCCGGCACTGACTCCACACAAGGTCTTAGGCCCCGGCATCGACGGAGAGGAATCCCGAGAGGCCCCCGAGCAACTCGCATGGGGACTGGCCTTTCCTGAGGCCACCAGAGTGGGTCCCTGAGGTCCCCGTCGTAAGTCGAGAGCACCTGCCGCAACTCGAGAAAATCCAGGAGGTTCTCCCCTCCAGGCGACATGAGGCCCATTTCCGCTGAGGTATCTCGAGGCTAATCACACCTTACCTCTGGAACTTCCAAAGGGTCCTTCACACCCTTGCTGCAACTCAAGAAGTTCCCCGACATACCCGTCTCCACTCGAGAGGAAGCAGGAAAAGTGCCGCCCACATTAAGAGGAGCCCGTTTCCGCCTCCTAGCTCGAGAGGTTTGATCCTTTCCCTGCGTGGGGGGAAAGAATTCCGGCGTTCCCGTCGCATCTCAAGAGGAGGCGCTCTCCACAGGAAAAAGCGAGAGGAACTCCAGGTTCGTGCCACCATTCCCAGAGTCCCCCAGATGTCTCAGTCCATTCCAGGGAACCTGGTTTCCCTGCACTGCCTCGACTTTCAAGCCGAGGATCGACTCACACCACCGTGGCACGTGGGACAGCCCTGTGGAAAGCCTCGTGGAAAGCCTCATGGGAAAGTCTAGAGGGAAAGCCACAGATCCCTTGATCCACGAAAAGGGAAGCGTGACACTGCTGCTACAGCTCGGGAGGAAAGCGCACGTGCATGCCCCCACTCGAGACGAGGACTTACGCCTCTGGGGAGACAACAGAAGTTCCCCGAA
>NW_017212419.1:0-16634 GCF_001704415.2 Capra hircus
CAAGAGATGATGACTAGATGCTTTTCAATTGCATAAAGCTGAAAGAACTTTGCTGTGCAGTTTTTGGAAGGAAAAAAAAAATCATTTTTAACCCGTATTTTCTCTTGAAGGTGCAAGGGCATATCATGAGCCATCCCTGAAATCCTAAGAGTGCAGCTTGTGCTTTATGATAGTCATGAGTTTTTTCAAAATGCCTAAATTAATATGGCATCTCGTGCTAAATATGGACTCTTGATGTGCAGGAGGAGCAGTCAAACTAATTAAAAAGCTTGGATGTCCCTGCTGGAGGAAGAGTGAGATTCTTGGTCCCACGGAGAAGGAATCTGAAGGGTTAAGGGAACTTGCACAGAGTGCAGGGAAAGCTTAAGTCCATCCTACATGCTACCAAGAATTCTTTAAAATAAGGCTTATTTAACTTTACCCAGGAAGTAAAAAAAACAGATGATGAGAAAGCAATTATAAATCAATGAAAGGTAAAGAATCCATAGCATAGTCTGTTATCAAAAATTGCATTCTAAAGAAAACTTTGTTTCTTAACCTAGAGAGGAGACTAAATTCCATCTGGTACCAGCTTACCAGAAGACAAACAAACAAACAAACAAATTATCGGTAAGCTTAAAAAAAGTATATTCCATATATCTTGAAGTAGCAGTATTTCTGCAAAGGCATCAGTGTGAAACCATAGAGGACATGGTTAAAACCTGATTAAATAGAAATTGACAATGTAATCTGGTCACTGCTGCGACTTGAAATGCTTTAATATGATAACTGGAATTATAACTGACAGCATTTGACCAGGACATATCAGATTTTCACGGATGTCAGATAATTTCTAGGATATCTATATTAGGAACTGAAGGAATCTTTGAACCTAGGAAAGAAAACAACAGTCTCAAAGGCCCTTGCTGAATCATCTATCAGCAAGGAATGTCTTTGCAAGGATCGCAAAGTGAAGGGAAAATACACCGACCTGCCTCTGCAACTTTGGTCCTCTGAGCAGATCTGGAGGTCTCCCTTTGTATAAGCTAACCTGTTCCTTCCAAATAGAGGTTTGCAACACAAAACAAGTGGCCGCCTATTCTTCCCCGAAGGAGGCTCTCTTTCCCCACATCCTGCGAACTCCCTTTCCCAGCCTCCTGGAAAAGCGCTTCTTGCAGTTCCTTTCAGAAAATCCTATGGACGGAGAAGCCTGGTAGGCTGCAGTCCGTGGGGTCGCTGAGGGTCGGACACGACTGAGCGACTGCACTTTCATTTTCACTTTCATGCATTGGAGAAGGCAATGGCAACCCACTTACTGTTCTTGCCTGGAGAATCCCAGGGACGGGGGAGCCTAGTGGGCTACCGTCTATGGCGTCGCACAGAGTCGAACACGACTGAAGCAACTTAGCAGCAGCAGCAGCAGCAGTTCCTTTCTTAGGGGCAGTTATCCCTGAGATTGGGACCTGGAAAGGCAGAGCCACCTCCACACACACGTCTTTTCTGTCCCCTTTCCTCTGGAGGAGAGCTCTAGTGAGCCTAGGTCTGTCAGGAAAATTCTTGGCTTTGACGGGATCCCACCCAGTGTGTGAACCTGCATACCCGACCTAGGGGCCACAGGCACCTGTTTTGCTCGAGTGGGTCCTGGAGGGGTGCAGGATTTTTGGAGCTTAAAAATCCATCCAATTTGTCTTTTTTTTTTTTACCTCGGAGAGAACGAGTTTGCTCCACCTCCACCCTTTGGCAGTGTGGAGGGAAGAGGGCACCACCCTCTCCCAAAGGGGACATAGGGCCTACCAGGAGAGAAAGGCCCCTTGAGGAGCTGAGCCCAGGTAGGCAGCCAGTGATGTCAAGCACACTCCCGCTGCTTGCTTCTTCATGGGCACTCCCACGATCTGCTAGGAATGTCTTTGCAAGGATCTCAAAGGGAAGGGGAGATACATGGCCCTGTCTCTGGAACTTCAGTCCTCTGAGCAGATCTGGAGGTCTTGAGTTGTATAAGCAAACCTGTTCCTTCCAAATAGAGGCTTGCAAACACACCCCCGGTGGTTGCCTCTTCTTCCCCGAAGAAGTCTTTCTTTCCCCACATGCTGCGAACTCCCTGTCCCAACCTCCAAGAATAGCGCTTCTTGCCATTCCTTTCTTAGAGGCAGTTATCCCTGAGCTTGGGGCCGTAGGGAGTAGCCCCACACTCACAGGGAAAGGCAAAGACTCCTCCATACATCTCCTCTATCCCCTTTGCTCTGGAGGAGAGCTCTAGTGAGCCTAGGTCTTTCAGGAAAATTCTTGGCTTGGACAGGATCTCACCCTGTTTGTGAACCTGCATACCCAACCAGGGGCCACAGAGCACCTGTTTCAGTAAAGTGGGCCCTGAAAGGGTGCAGCCTAGCAAGAGCTTGAAAATCCATTCAATTGCTGTTTTTGTACCTCTGACAGAGCGAGCTTGGCTCCACCCTTTGGCAGTGAGGAGAAAAGAGGCATGACACCCTCCCCAAGGGGACATGGGGCCTACTTCGAGAGGAAAGGCCCCTTGTGGAGCTGAGGCCAGGAAGGCACACAGTCGTGTCAAACACACTCCCACTGCTTGCTTCTTCAGGGGCACTCCCGCTATCAGCTAGGAATGTCTTTGCAATGATCACAAAGGGAAGGGGAGATACAGGGCCCTGCTTCTGGACCTCCGGTGCTCTGAGCAAATCTCGAGGTCTCCCGTTGTTGGTCAAGGTCAAGTTCAAGTTCAAGGTCAAGGTCAAGTTCAAGGTCAAGGTCAAGTTCAAGTTCAAGCTCAAGATCAAGGTGAAGTTTAAGTTCAAGTTCAAGGTCAACTTCAAGGTCAAGGTCAAGTCCAGGGTCAAGTCCAAGGTCAAGGTCAAGTTCAAGTTCAAAGTGAAGTTCAAGGTCAAGTTCAAGTTCAAAGTCAGAGACAAGTTCAAATTGAAGTTCAAGTTCAAGTTCAAGTTCAAGTTCAAGGTCAAGTTCAAGTTCAAGTTCAAGGTCAAGGTCAAGTTCAAGTTCAAGTTCAAGGTCAAGTTCAAGGTCAAGTTCAAGTTCAAGTTCAAGTTCAAGTTCAAGTTCAAGTTCAAGTTCAAGTTCAAAGTCAAGGTCAAGATCAAGTTCAAGGTCAAGTTCAAGTTCAAGTTCAAAGTCAAGTTCAAGGTCAAGTTCAAGTTCAAGTTCAACGTCAAGTTCAAGTTCAAAGTCAAGTTCAAGTTCAAGTTCAAGGTCAAGTTGAAGTTGAAGTTGAAGTTCAAGTTCAAGGTCAAGTTCAAGTTGAAGTTCAAGGTCAAGCCCAAGTTCAAGTTCATAGTTCAAGGTCAAGCCCAAGTTCAAGTTCAAGGTCAAGGTCAAGTTCAAGGTCAAGGGCAGGGCAAGGCCAAGCCCAAGACCAAGGCAAGGGCAACGGCAACACCAAGGGCAAGGCCAAGGCCCAGGCCAAGGCAAAGGCCAAGGCCACCAAAGCGAAGCCCAAACCCCGTAACGCCTGACAAAAGGCAGAAGCCACTAGGCCCCTGTGCAGAGGAAGCCACTGAAGGCAGCAAGGCCACAGAGCTCCCCGACTCCCATTCCCACATGAAGATGTGAGGATAAAGGGCCTCATCCCAGCAAAGCACCCGCTCCCACCACCCCCCAACCCGGCCCCCGCCCCCCGCAGCACGCCCCCTGAAACAACACTGTCTTCCCAGAAAAGAGAACGGAGAAGCCATGTGTGTGCCAAAGGAGCAAGATGAACGAACGATGCCACGCCCTCCGAATTTGGGCACACCTGACGCCTCGGAACCCCGGGCCTGGCCGATGGGTCCCAGCCGTTCTCGGGTGGGAGGGGGGTCAACACATTGGCCGAGAGCCCTTGCCCAGGCCACCCGCAAATCCCCTGAGAAGTGATCCGACCACAGGGACCGAGGGCAAACGTACCGCTTGAGGTGCTGGAGGAGCCGGACGAAGCCATGGTGGGAGAGGCACACGGGCACGCTGCAGACTGCTGGCCGAGTGGGCGGGGACCCAGCAGCTCAGGACTCTGGAGAACGGGAGGCGTCTCCGCCACCATTGACGTCAATAGGGTTTGGGTGGGTAGATGGTGGGGGCCGCCCCTGGCCTCTTTCCAAGCAGAGACCCTGGACGGAGTCCCGTGGAGTGAGTGGGCTTTTCCCGGGCACGGCTGTGCCCTGGACCGCCAAGATCCCCGTTGGGGTGGGCGGGCAGTTCGGGGGCTTTGGTTTGTGGCCCTCCCTCGCAGCGGGGGGTGGGTTCAACCCCGAGTGGATCAATCAGGGGCCCTCAGCAGTGCCAAGGGAACTCACCGCCCAGGAAACGCCCCTAGGTCCCTTTGAATTGGCCACCAACGCCCCCTTTCCCAGCCTGCCTTGCTCTGGGATTTCCCGCCTTTTCACATTCCACAGGTCCCTGGTCCTCGACTGTCCCCCGCTGGCTCCTCCGAGGCATTCCGGGACACCAGACGCTCTCTCCAGCGCCTCCACCTAGATCCCTCGCTGTCCTCGCCTCCGTTTCCCCCATGCCCCCTCCCCAACTCCTCCGTGGGCTCTTGGCATCCTTTCCCTACAGCAGTCCCAGAGTGCCACCCCTGAGGGCTTTGAGTTGCCTGGAGCCCAAGGCTCCGGCCAGAGACCTGAGGGGCCAGCGTCTGGACTGGTAGCTAATGCCATTTGGGGCTTTTCTCACGTGGAGCCTGAGGCCTGCACCTCCGCGGGCAACCCCCCAGCGCGAGTGCCCTGGAGATACCCGCCCAAGGGGACAGTGTATCCCCTACTGTGGGGAAGGAGGTTCCTGTTTTCCCTGCACTGGTTCGACTTTCACGCCGAGGATCGACTCACACCATGGTGGCAAGTGGAATAGCCTTGTGGGAAAGCCTCATGGGAAAGACTCCAGGGAAAGCCACAGATTCCTTGATCCACGAGAAGGGAAGCGTGACACTGCTGCTACTGCTCGGGAGGAAAGCGCACGTGCATGACCCCACTCGAGCCGAGGACTGACGCAAGCTTGGGAGACTCCAGAAGTACGCCAAGATCCATGTCAGCACTGGAGAGGAATCCTCAGCTTCCGGTCCCGACTCCACACAAGGTCTTAGGCCCCGGCATCGACCGGAGAGGAATCCTGAGAGGCCCCCTAGCACCTCGCATGGGGACTGGCCTTTCCTGAGGTCACCAGAGCGGGTCCCTGAGGTCTCCGTCGTAACTCGAGAGCACCTGCCGCAACTCGAGAAAATCCAGGAGGTTCTCCCCTCCAGGCGAGATGAGGCCCATTTCCGCTGAGGCGTCTCGAGGCTAATCACACCTAACCTCTGGAACTTCCAAAGGGTCCTTCACACCCTTGCTGCAAGTCAAGAAGTTCTCCGACATACCCATATCCACTCGAGAGGAAGGACGAGGTTCCCGCCCATATCCAGCGGAGCCCCGTTTCCGCCTCATAGCTCGAGAAGAGGGATCCTTTCCCTTCGTCGTCGGGAAAGAATTCCCGGCCTTCCCGTCGCATCTCAAGAGGAGGCGCTCTCCACAGGAAAGACGAGAGGAACTCCAGGGCCTTGCCAGCATTCCAAGAGTCCCCCAGATGTCTAAGTCCATTCCAGAAGAAACTGTTTTCCCTGCACTGCCTCGACATTCACGCCGAGGATCGACTCACACCACCGTGGCACGTGGGACAGCCCTGTTGGAAAGCCTCGTGGGAAAGCCTCAATGGAAAGCGACAGATCCCTTGATCCACACGTCGGCAAGCGTGACACTGCTGCTGCAGGTCGTGAGGAAATGGCAGGTGCATGCCCCCACACGAGATGAGGACTGACTCCCCTGGTGAGACTCCAGAAGTACGGAAAGATTCATGTCAGCACTGGAGAGGCATCCTCAGGGTCTGGCCCCGACTCCACACAAGGTCTTAGGCACCGGCATCGATGGGAGAGGAATCCCTAAAGGCCCCCTGGTAACTCGCATGGGGACTGGCCTTTCCTGAGGCCACCAGAGCGGGTCCCTGAGGACCCGTCGTAACTCGAGAGCACCTGCCGCAACTGGGTAAAATCCAGGAGGTTCTCCCCTCCAGGCGGGATGAGGCGCATTTCCTCTGAGGTGTCTGGAGGCTCATCACACCTAACCTCTGGAAATTAAAAAGGGTCCTTGCTGCAACTCAAGAAGTTCCCCGACATACCCGTCTCCACACGAGAGGAAGCACGAGGGTCCCGCCCACATTCAGAGGAACCCCGTTTCCGAGATGAAGGATCCTATCCTGCTTAGTCAGGAAAGATTTTTCGGCGTTCCCATGGCATCTCAAGAGCAAGGGTTCTCAATAGGAAAGGCAAGAGGAACTCCAGGGTCGTGCCACCATTTCAAGAGTCCCCCAGATGTCTCAGTCCATTTCAGAGGAACCCGTTTTCCCAGCACTGCCTCGACTTTCACGCCGAGGATCCACTCACACCATGGTGGCATGTGGGACAGCCCTGTGAGAAAGCCTCGAGGGAAAGCCACAGATCCCTTGATCCCCGCGACGGGAAGCGTGACACATCTGCTACACTGTCCCTGAGGTCACGGTCGTATGTGGAGAGTACCTGCCGCAACTCGAGAAAATCCAGGAGGTTCTCTGCTCCAGTCGAGATGAGGCCCATTTTCTCTGCGGCGTCTCGAGAGTAATCACAACTAAACTCTGGAACTTCCAAAGTGTCCTAAACACCCTTGCTAAAACTCAAGAAGTTCCCCGACATACCTGTCTCCACTCCAGAGGAATCACGAGGGTCCGGCAACCGCCAGAGGAGCTCCGTTTCCTCCTCCGAGCTCGAGATGAGGGATCCTTCCCTGCTTCCTCGGGAAAGAATTCCCGACGTTTCGACGCATCTCAAGAGGAGGCGCGCTGCACAGGAAAGGCGAGAGGAACTCATGGGTCGTGCCACCATTCCAAGAGTCCCCCAGATGTCTCAGTCCATTCCAGAGGATCCAGTTTTCCCTGCACTGCTTCGACTTTCACGCTGAGGATCGACTCACACCTGGTGGCACGTGTGACAACCCTGTGGGAAAGCCTCGTGGGAAAGCCTCGAGGGAAAGCCACAGATCCCTTAATCCACGCGACGGGAAGCTTGACACTGCTGCTACAGCACGGGAGGAAAGCGCGTGCATGCCCCTACTCGAGACGAGAACTGACTCCCCTGGGGAGACTCCAGAAATACCCCAAGATGCATGTCAGCCCTGGAGAGGAATCCTCAGGTTCCGGCCCCGACTCCACACAAGGTCTTAGGCCCTGGCATCGACGGGAGAGGAATAGCGACAGGACTTCTAGCAACTCACATGGGGACTGGCCTTTCCTGAGGTTACCAGAGCGGGTCCATGAGGTCCCCGTCGTAAGTCGAGAGCACCTGCCGCAACTCGGTAAAATACAGGAGGTTCTCCCCTGCAGGTGAGATGAGGCCCGTTTCCACTGATGTGTCTCGAGGCTAATCACACGTGAACTCTGGAACTTTTAAAGAGTCTTTCACAGTCATGCTGCAACTCAAGAAGTTCCCCGACATACCCGTCTCCACTCAAGAGGAAGCACGAGGGTCCCGGCCACATCCAGTGGAGCTCCGTTTCCGCCTCGTAGCTCGAGAGGAGGCATCCTTTCCCTGTGTGGTTGGTAATGAATTCCCGGCTTTCCCGTCGCATCTCAAGATGAGGCGCTCTCCACAGGAAAGGCGAGAGGAACTCAAGGGTCGTGCCACCATTCGCAGAGTCCCCCAGATGTCTCAGTCCATTCCAGGAAAACCTGTTTTCCCTGCACTGCCTTGACTTTCTAGCCGAGGATCGACTCACACCACGGTGGCACGTGGGACAGCCCTGTGGGAAAGCCTCGTGGGAAAGCCCCGTGAGAAAGCCTCGTGGGAAAGTCTCTAGGGAAAGCCACAGATCCCTTGATCCACGCGAAAGGAAGCGTGACACTGCTGCTACAGCTCTGGAGGAAATCGCACGTGCATGCCCCCACTCGAGACTACGACTGACTCCCCCGGGGAGACTCCAGAAGTACCCCAAGATCCATGTCAGCACTGGAGAGGAATCCTCAAGTTCCGGCCCCGAATTCACACAAGGTCGTAGGCCCTGGCATCGACGGGAGAGGAATCCCAAGAGGCCCCCGAGCAACTCGCATGGGGCCTGGCCTTTCCTGAGGGCACCAGAGCGGGTCCCTGAGGTTCCCGTCGTAAGTCGAGGTCACCTGCCGCAACTCGAGAAAATCCAGGAGGTTCTACCTTCCAGGCGAGATGAGGCCCAAAACCGCTGAGGCGTCTCGAGGCTAATCACACCTAACCTATGGAACTTACAAAGGCTCCTTCACGCCCTTGCTGCAACTCAAGAAGCTCCCCCACATACCCGTCTCCACTCGAGAGGAAGCCCGAGAGTCCCGCCCACATCCAGAGGAGCCCCGTTTTGCCTCCTAGCTCGAGAGGAGGGATCCTTTCACTGAGTGGTCGGTCAAGTATTCCCGGAGTTCCCGTCTCATCTCAAGAGGAGGCGCTCTCCACAGGAAAGGCGAGAGGAACTCCAGATTCGTGCACCCATTCCCAGAGGCCCCCAGATGTCTCAGTCCATTCCAGGGAAACCTGTTTCTCCTGCACTGCCTCAACTTTCTAGCCTAGGATCGACACACAACACGGTGGCACGTGGGACAGTCCTTTGGGAAAGTCTCGTGGGAAAGCCTCGTGGAAAAAACTCGTGGGAAAGCCTCGAGGGAAAGCCGCAGATACCTTGAACCACCCGAAGGGAAGCGTGACACTGCTGCTACAGCTCGGGAGGAAAGCGCACGTGCATGGCCCCACTCGAGATGAGGACTGACTCCCGTGGGGAGACTGGAGAAGTACCCCAAGATCCTTGTCAGCACTGCAAAGGAATCCTCAGGTTCCGGCACCGACACCACACAAGGTCTTAGGCCCTGGCATCGACGGGAGAGGAACCCCGAGAGGGCCCTGAGTAACTCGCATGGGGACTGGTCTTTCCTGAGGCCACCAGAGCGGGTCTCTGAGGTCCCTGTCGTAAGTCGAGAGCACCTGCCACAACTCGAGAAAATCCAGGAGGTTCTCCCCTCCAGGCGAGATGAGGCCCATTTCCGCAGAGGCGACTCGAGCCTTATCACACCAGACCTCTGGAACTTCCAAAGGGTCCTTCACACCCTTGCTGCAACTCAAGAAGTTCCCCGACATACCCGTCTCCACTCGAGAGGAAGCACGAGAGTCCCGCCCACATCCAGAGGAGCCCCTTTTCCGCCTCCTAGCTCGAGAGGAGGTATCATTTCCCTCGTGTTCGGGAAAGAATTTCCGGCGTTCCCGTCGCATCTCAAGAGGAGGCGCTCTCCACAGGAAAGGCGAGAGGAACTCCAGGGTCGTGCCACCATTCCCAGAGTCCCCCAGATATTTCAGTCCATTCCAGGAAAAACTGTTTTCCCTGCACTGCCTCGAATTTCAAGCCGAGGATCGACTCTCACCAAGGTGGCACGTTGGACAGCCCTGTGGGAAAGCCTCGTGGGAAAGCCTCGTGGGAAAGCCCCGAGGGAAAGCCACAGATGCCTTGATCCACGCGAAGGGAAGCGTGACACTGCTGCTACAGCTCGGGAGGAAAGCGCACGTGCATGCCTCCACTCGAGACGAGCACTGACCCCCCTGGGGAGACTCCAGAAGTACCCCAAGATCCATGTCTGGCCTGGAGAGGTATCCTCAGGTTCCGACACCGACCCCACAAAGGACTTAGGCCCCGGCATCTACGGGAGTGGAATCCCGAGAGTCCCCCGAACAACTCTCATGGGGACTGGCCTTTCCTGAGGCCACCAGAGCGGGTCCCTGAGGTCCCAATCGTAAGTCGAGAGCACCTGCCACAATTCGAGAAAATCCAGGAGGTTCTCCCCTCCAGACGAGATGAGGCCCATTTCCGCTGAGGTATCTCGAGGCTAATCACACCTTACCTCTGGAACTTCCAAAGGGCCCTTCACACCCTTGCTGCAACTCAAGAAGTTCCCCGACATACCCATCTCCACTCGAGAGGAAGCACGAGAATCCCGCCCGCAACCAGAGGAGCCCCGTTTCCGCCTCCTTGCTCGAGAGGAGGGATCCTTTCACTGCGTGGTCGGGATAGAATACCCGGTGTTCCCGTCACATCTCAAGAGGAGGCGCTCTCCTCAGGAAAGGCGAGAGGAACTCCAGGGTCGTGCCGCCATTCCCAGAGTCCCCCAGATGTCTCAGTCCATTTCACGGAAACCTGTTTTCCCTGCACTGCGTCGACTTTCAAGCCGAGGATCAACTCACACCACGGTGGCACGTGGGACAGCCCTGTGGGAAAGCCTCGTGGGAAAGCCTCGTGGGAAAGCCTCGGGGAAAACCTCGAGGGAAAGCCACAAACCCATTGATCCACGCGAAGGGAAGCGAAACACTGCTGCTACAGCTCCGGAGGAAATCGCACGTGCATGCCCCCTCTCGAGACGAGGACTGACTCCCCTGGGGAGACTCCAGAAGAACCCCAAGATCCATGTCGGCACTGGAGAGGAATCCTCAGGTTCCGGCACTGAGTCCACACAAGGTCTTAGGCCCCAGGATCGACGGAAGAGGAATCCCGAGAGGCCCCCGAGCAACTCCCATGGGGACTGGCCTTTCCTGAGGCCACCAGAACGGATCCCTGAGGCCCCTTCGTAAGTCGAGAGCACCTGCCGCAACTCGAGAAAATCCAGGAGGTTCTCCCCTCCAGATGAGATGACGCCCATTTCCGCTGAGGCAAGTAGGGGGTAATCACACTTAAACTCTGGAACTTCCAAAGGGTCCTTCACACCCTTGCTTCAACTCAAGAAGTTCCCCGACATACCCGTCTCCACTCTAGAGGAATCGGAGAGTCCCGCCCATATCCAGAGTGGCCCCGTTTCCGCCTGCTAGCTCGAGAGGAGGGATCCTTTCCCTGCGTGGTCGGGAAAGAATTCCTAGCGTTCCCGTTGCATCTCAAGAGGAGGCGCTCTCCACAGGAAAGGCGAGAAGAACTCCAGGATCAGGCCCCATTCCCAGAGTCCCCAAGATGTCTCAGTCCATTCCAGGGAAACCTGTTTTCCCTGCGCTGCCTCGACTTTCAAGCCGAGGATCGACTCACACCACGGTGGCACATGGGACAGCCCTGTGGGAAAGCCTCGTGGGAAAGCCACAGATCCCTTGATCCTCGAGAAGGGAAGCGTGACACTGCTACTACAGCTCGGGAGGAAAGCGCTCGTGCATGCCCCCACTCGAGACGAGGACTGACTCCCCTGGGGAGACTCCAGAAGTACCCCAAGATCCATGTCAGCACTGGAGAGAAATCCTCAGGTTCCGGCACCGACTCCACACAAAGTCTTATGCCGGGGTCCAGCCCCGGTGGATCCAGGGAATTCGAAGGGTGGACGGCGTTGGCGTGGAAAGCCTTGTTTATTTATTCATGTAAGATTACATTAGGAAACTATAGTGTAGTAAGAAGATTAAGTGGAGGAAGAGTGCTGAATAGCTTGGTTTACGCGGACGGCCAATAAAATTCCAGACAAGGAATTTGCACCACCTACGTTGGGCCACCGGCGCCCGCTTGAATATCTAAGGGTGCCTCGCCTTAAGCTCCCTTTCGTGCGGGTCTTAACAGCCAGGCCAAGTAAGTAGACCTGGCGAGCCTCCGCACTCCAGGTGGAGATTCAGCCTGAAGTTATAGTAAAGAGCAGAGAGAAGGAAAGGTAGAGAAGAAGAAAGAGAGAGAAAGACACAGGGGGAGCCAGAGTCCCAAGAAACCAGGCTGAGAGACTAGTTCGAGAAGCTGGTCCGAGAAACTGGCCCCCGGCCACTGGCCTCCTCTTTATTGATCAGAAGGTCTTTTATACTTTTGATAATACATGGAGATCAATGGATAACACAAAATTATGTAGTGTTCTCAACCCAGATTCTTTCTGTATATCATTTTGTATACAAAAGGTCTCAGGTAATTTACATTATCTTCTGGCCAAGAGGATTGTTAACACTTTTTGGCTCTCTTCCTTAATGAATGTTAATTTTGTTTCCCCTGAAGTGTTTTTCTTTAATCTGCATCTCCTTAAAGCACTAAAGTTACATCTCTATAGAACAAAGGTGCAGTGGGTTATAACAAAGAAGGTACTTAACTCAAAGATCTAATGTTGCTAATACCAGGTCTACTACTTGTTTTTCACATACCAACTATATCTAAAAATAAAGGATATGAAAATTTGGCAGCAAGCATTGACCCAAAAAATGAAACTTTTAATCAGTCCTATTCTAAAGATTCTGACTCCTCAGAAGCTCCTGCATTCCTAGGATGTTTTAAGCTTCCTGTGCCTCCTGCGGTCAGGAGGCCTCAAACAATCACAAGCGCAGCTGTACGAGTTCTACAGGCAGGCTAGAAAGCCATCAGAGGGTTTTTGGATTGAAACACTCTTTCAAATGCAGAAGACTAACGCCCTGAATTGACTTTTTCCAGAAAAGGTCACAAGAGTGAAAAAGCAGAGCACAAAAACCGGTAGATTTTTGTTGGGGTACATGCTTAAAAATTTCCAGAGGGGTCCCTGAAGTCTGAGCACGCCTTGCGTATGTCAGCTTCCTTCCTCATAACCTTGTCACGGGCGGGCTTCCTCACACTGGCTCCCGGCAGCCTTAGGCCCCGGCATCGACGGGAGAGGAATCCCGAGAGGCCCCCGAGCAACTCGCTTGGGGACTGGCCTTTCCTGAGACCACCATAGCGGGTCCGTGAGGTCCCCGTCGTAAGTCGAGAGCACCTGCCGCAACTCGAGAAACTCCAGGAGGTTCTCCCCTCCAGGCGAGATGAGGCCCATTTCCGCTGAGGCATCTCGAGGCTAATCACACCTAACCTCTGGAACTTACAAAGGGTCTTTCACACCCTTGCTGCAACTCAAGAAGTTCCCCGACATACCCATCTCCACTCGAGAGGAATCACGAGAGTCCCGCCCTCATCCAGAGGAGTCCCGTTTCCGCCTCCCAGCTGGAGAGGAGGGATCCTTCCCCTGCGTGGTCGGGAAAGAATTCCCGGCATTTCCGTGGCATCTCAAGAGGAGGCGCTCTCCACAGGAAAGGGGAGAGGAACTCCAGGGTAGTGCCACCATTCACAGAGTCCCCCAGATGTCTCAGTCCATTCCAGGGAAGCCTGTTTCCCTGGCACTGCCTCGACTTTCAAACCGAGGATCGAATGACACCACGGTGGCACGTGGGACATCACTGGGGGAAAGCCTCGTTGGAAAGCCTGGTGGGAAAGGGTCGTGGGAAAGCCTCATGGGAAAGCCTCGAGGGAATGCCATAGATCCTATGACCCACGGGAAGGTAAGCGTGACACTGCTGCTACAGCTCGGGAGGAAAGCTCACGTGCATAACCCCACTGGAGACGAGGACTCACTCCCCTGGGGAGACTTCAGAAGTACCCCAAGAGCGATGTCAGCACTGCAGAGGAATTCTCAGTTTCCGACACCGACTCCACACAAGGTCCTAGGGCCCGGCATCGATGGGAGAGGACTCCCGAGCGGCCCCGAGCAAATCGCATGGGGACTGGCCTTTCCTGAGGCCACCAGAGCGGGTCCCTGAGGTCCCTGTCGTAAGTCGAGAGCACCTGCCGCAACTCGAGAAAATCCAGGAGGTTCTGCCCTCCAGGCGAGATGAGGCCCATTTCGCTGAGGCGTCTCGAGGCTAATCACACCTAATCTCTGGAACTTCCAAAGGGTCCTTCACACCCTTGCTGCAACTCAAGAATTTCCACGACATACCCGTCTCCACTCGAGAGGAAGAACGAGAGCTCCGCTCACATCCAGAGGATACCCGTGTCCGCCTCGTAGCTCGAGAGGAGGGATCCTTTCCCTGTGTGGTTGGGAATGAATTCCCGGCATTCCCGTCGCATCTCAAGATGAGGCGCTCTCCACAGGAAAGGCGAGAGGAACTCAAGGGTCGTGCCACCATTCGCAGAGTCCCCCAGATGTCTCAGTCCATTCCAGGGAAACCTGTTTTCCCTGCACTGCCGTGACTTTCGAGCCGAGGATCGACTCACACCACGGTGGCACGTGGGACAGCCCTGTGGGAAAGCCTCGTGGGAAAGTCTCTAGGGAAAGCCACAGATCCCTTGATCCACGCGAAGGGAAGCGTGACACTGCTGCTACAGCTCTGGAGGAAATCCCACGTGCATGCCCCCACTAGAGACTACGACTGACTCCCCTGGGGAGACTCCAGAAGTACCCCAAAATCCATGTCAGCACTGGAGAGGAATCCTCAAGTTCCGGCACCAAAATCACACAAGGTCGTAGGCCCCAGCATCGACGGGAGAGGAATCCCGAGAGGCCCCTGAGCAACTCGCATGTGGACTGGCCTTTCCTGAGTCCACCAGAGCGGGTCCCTGAGGTCCCCGTCATAAGTCGAGAGCACCTGCCGCAACTCGAGAAAATCCAGGAGGTTCTCTCCTCCAGGCAAGATGAGGCCCATTACCGCTGAGACGTCTCGAGGCTAATCCCACCTAACCTATGGAACTTACAAAGGGTCCTTCACACCCTTGCTGCAACTCAAGAAGCTCCCCCATATACCCGTCTCCACTCGAGAGGAAGCCCGAGAGTCCCGCCCACATCCAGAGGAGCCCGTTACTGCCTCCTAGCTCGAGAGGAGGGATCCTTTCACTGAGTGGTCGGTCAAGTATTCCCGGAGTTCCCGTCTCATCTCAAGAGGAGGCGCTCTCCACAGGAAAGGCGAGAGGAACTCCAGATTCGTGCACCCATTTCCAGAGGCCCCCAGATGTCTCAGTCCATTCCATGGGAAACCTGTTTCTCCTGCACTGCCTCGACTTTCTAGCCTAGGATCGACACGCAACACGGTGACTCGTGGGACAGCCCTGTGGAAAAGCCACGTGGGAAAGCCTCGTGGGAAAGCCTCGTGGGAAAACCTCTTGGCAAAGCCTCGAGGGAAAGCCACAGATTCGTTTATCCATGCGAAGGGAAGCGTGACACTGCTGCTACAGCTCGGGAGGAAAGCGCACGAGCATGCCCACACTCGAGTAGATGACTGACTGCCCTGAGAGACTCCAGAAGTTCCCCAAGATCCATGTCAGCACTGGAGAGGAATCCTCAGGTTCCAGCACAGACTCCACACAAGATCTTAGGCCCCGGCATCGACGGGAGAGGAATCCCGAGAGGCCCGCGAGCAACTCGCATGGGGACTGGCCTTTCCTGAGACCACCAGAGCGGGTCCCTGAGGTCCCCGTCGTAAGTTGAGAGCACCTGTCCGCAACTCGAGAAAATCCAGGAGGTTCTCCCCTCCAGGCAAGATGAGGCCCATTTCGGCTGAGGCGTCTCGAGGTTAATCACACCTAACCTCTGGAACTTCCAAAGGGTCCTTCACACCCTTGCTGCAACTCAAGAAGTTCCCCGACATACCCGTCTCCACTCGAGAGGAAGCACGAGAGTCGCGCCCACATCCAGAGGAGCCCTGTTTCCGCCTCATAGCTCGAGAGGATTGATCCTTTCCATGCGTGGTCGGGAAAGAATTCCCGGCGTTCCCGTCGCATCTCAAGAGGAAGCGCTCTCCAGAGGAAAAGCGAGAGGAACTCCAGGTTCGTGCCGCCATTCCTAGAGTCCCCCAGATGTCTCAGTCCATTTCAGGGAACCTGTATTCCCTGCACTGCCTCGACTTTCAAGCCGAGGATCGACTCACACCACAGTGGCACGTGGGGCAGCCCTGTGGGAAAGCCTCGTGGGAAAGCCTCGAGGGAAAGCCACAGATCCCTTGATCCACGCGAAGGGAAGCGTGACACTGCTGCTAAAACTCGGGAGGAAAGCGCACGTGCATGGCCCCACTCGAGACGAAGGACTGACACCCCTGGGGAGACTCCAGAAGTACCGCAAGATCCATGTTAGCACTGGAGAGGAATCCTCAGGTTCCGGGCACCGACTCCACACAAGGTCTTAGGCCCCTGCATCACGGGAGAGGAATCCCGAGAGGCGCCCAGAGCAACTCGCATGGGGACTGGCCTTTCCTGAGGCCACCAGAGCGGGTCCATGAGGTCCCCGTCGTAAGTCGAGAGCACCTGCCGCCACTCGAGAAATATCCAGGAGGTTCTCCCCCTCCAGGCGAGCTTGAGACCTATTTCCGCTCAGGTATCTCGAGGGCTAATCACACCGTACCTCTGGAACTTCCAAAGGGTCCTTCACACCCTTGCTGCAACTTTAGAAGTTCCCCGACATACCCCGTCTGCACTCGAGAGGAAGCACGAGAGTCCCGCCAACATCCAGAGGAGCCCCGATTCCAGCTCCTAGCCCGAGAGAAGGATCCTTTCCCTGCGTGGTCGGAAAAGAATTCCCGGCGTTCCCGTCACATCTCAAGTGGAGGCGCGCTCCACAGGAAAGGCGAGAGGAACTCCAGGTCGTGCCACTATTCCAGAGTCCCCTGGATGTCTCAGTCCATTCCAGGGAAACCTGTTTTTTCCCTGCACTGCCTCGACTTTCAAGCCGAGGATCGACTCAGACACACTGTGGCATGTGGGACAGCCCTGTGGGAAAGCCTCGTGGGAAAAGCCTCGGAAAGGAAGCCTCGAGGGAATGCCACAGATCCCTTTGCCACGGGAAGCGTTACACTGCTGCTACAGCTCGGGAGGAAAGTGCACTTGCATGCCCCACTCGAGACGAGCACTGACTCCCCTGGGGAGATTTCCAGATACCCCAAGATC
>NW_017212420.1:0-16633 GCF_001704415.2 Capra hircus
AAAAGGCGAGAGGAACTCCACGGTCGTGCCACCTTTCCAGAGTCCCCCAGATGTCTCAGTCATTCCAGGGAAACATGTTTTCCATGCACTGCCTCCACTTTCAAGCCGAGGATCGACTTCACAACCACGGTGGCACGTGGGACAGCCTTTGGGAAGCCTCCTGGGAAAGCCACAGATCACTTGATCCACGCGAAGGGGAGCATGACACTGCTGCTACAGCTCGGGAGGAAAGCGCACTTGCATGCCCCAATCGCGACGAAGACTGACTCCCTGGGGAGACTCCAGAAGTACCCAAGATCCATGTCAGCACTGGAGAGGAATCCTCAGGTTCCGGCACGACTCCACACAAGGTCTTATGCCGGGGTCCAGCCCCGGTGGATCCAGGGAATTCGAAGGTGACGGCGTTGGCGTGGAAAGACTTGTTTATTTATTAATGTAAGATTAGATTAGGAAACTATAGTGTAGTAAGAAGATTAAGTGGAGGAAGAGGGCTGAATAGCTTGGTTTATGCGGAAGGCCAATAAAATTCCAGACAAGGAATTTGCACCACCTACGTTGGGCCACCGGCGCCCGCTTGAATATCTAAGGGTGCCTCGCCTTAAGCTCCCTTTCGTGCGGGTCTTAACAGCCAGGGCAAGTAAGTAGACCTGAGCCTCCGCACTCCAGGTGGAGATTAGCCTGAAGTTAAAGTAAAGAGCAGAGAGAAGGAAAGGTAGAGAAGAAGAAAGAGAGAGAAAGACACGGGGGAGCCAGAGTCCAAGAAACCAGGCTGAGAGACTAGTTCGAGAAGCTGGTCCGAGAAACTGGCCCGGCCTGGCCTCCTCCTTTATTGTTCAGAAGGCCTTTTATACTTTTGATAAAACATGGAGATCAATGGATAACACAAAATTATGTAGCGTTCACAACCCAGTTCTTTCTGTATATCATTTTGTATACAAAAGGTCTCAGGTGATTTACATTATCTTCTGGCCAAGAGGCTTGTTAACACTTTTTGGCTCTCTTCCTTAATGAATGTTAATTTTGTTTCCCCCTGAAGTGTTTTTCTTTAATCTGCATCTCCTTAAAGCATTAAAGTTACATCTCTATAGAACAAAGGTGCAGTGGGTTATAACAAAGAAGGTACTTAACTCAAAGATCTAATGTTGCTAATACCAGGTCTACTACTTGTTTTCTATACAACAACTATATCTAAAAATAAAGGATATGAAAATTTGGCAGCAAGCATTGACCCAAAAATGAAACTTTTAATCAGTCCTATTCTAAAGATTTTGACTCCTCGAAAGCTCCTGCATTCCTAGGATGTTTTAAGCTTCCTGTGCCTCCTGCGGTCAGGAGGCCTCAAACAATCACAAGCGCAGCTGTAGGAGTCCTACAGGCAGGCTAGAAAGCAATCAGAGGGTTTTTGGATTGAAACACTCTTTCAAATGCAGAAGACTAACGCCTGAATTGACTTTTTCCAGAAAAGGTCAGAAGAGTGAAAAAGCAGAGCACAAAACCGGCAGATTTTTGTTGGGGTACATGCTTAAAAATTTCAGAGGGGTCCCTGAAGTCTGAGCACGCCTTGTGTATGTCAGCTTCCTTCCTCATAACCTTGTCACGGGCGGGCTTCCTCACACTGGCTCCCGGCAGTCTTAGGCCCCGGCATCGACGGGAGAGGAATCCTGAGAGCCCCCGAGCAACTCGCATGGGGACTGGCCTTTCCTGAGGCCACCAGAGGGTCCCTGAGGTCCCCGTCGTAAGTGAGAGCACCTGCCGCAACTCGAGAAAATCCAGGAGGTTCTCCCCTCCAGGCGAGATGAGGCCCATTTCCACTGAGGCGTCTCGAGGCCAATCACACCTAACATCTGGAACTTCCAAAGGGTCCTTCACACCCTTGCTGCAACTCAAGAAGTTCCCCGAATACCCGTCTCCACTAGAGTGGAAGCACGAGAGTCCCGCTCACATCCAGAGGAGCCCCGTTTCTGCCTCATAGCTCGAGAGGAGGTATCCTTCTGCGTGTTGGAAAGAATTCCCGTCGTTCCCGTCGCATCTCAGGAGGAGGCCCTCTCCACAGGAAAGGCGAGAGGAACTCCACGGTCGTGTCACCATTCCCATAGTCCCCCAGATGTCTCAGTCCATTCCAGGGAAACCTGTATTCCCTGCACTGCCTCGACTTTCCAAGCCGGAGGAACGGACTCACACCACGGAGGCAGGTGGAACAGCCGTGTGGGATAGCCTCCGTGGGAAAGCCTCGTGGGAAAGCCTCCAGAGGAGAAAGCCACAGATCCCTTGATCCACGCGAAGGGAAGCGTGACACTGCTGCTGCAGCTCGGGAGAAAAAAGCACGTGCATGACCCCCACTAGAGAGGAGGACTGATCCCCCTGGGGCGACTCCAGAAGTTCCCCAAGATCCATGTCAGCACTGGAGAGGAATCCTCAGGTTCCAGTACCGACTCCACACAAAATCGTAGCCCCGGCATCGAGGGAGAGGAATCCTGAGAGGACCCTCAAGCAACTCGCATGGGGCTGGCCTTTCCTGAGGCCATCCAGAGCGGGTCCCTGAGGTCCCCGTCGTAAGTCGAGAGCACCTGCCTGCAACTCGAGAAAATCCAGGAGGTTCTCCCTCTTCTGGCGAGATGAGGCCCATTTCCGCTGAGGCGTCTCGAGGCTAATCACACCTAACCTTCTGGAACTTCCAAAGGGACCTTCACACCCTTGCTGCAACTCAAGAAGTTCCCCGACATACCCGTCTCCACTCGAGAGGAAGCACCAGAGTACCCGCCCACATCCAGAGGAAGCCCGTTTCCGCCTCCTAGCTCGAGAGGAGGAATCCTTTCCCTGCGTGGTCGGGAAAGAATTCCCGGCGTTCCTGTCGCATCTCAAGAGGAGGCGCTCTCCACAGGAAAGGCGAGAGGAACTCCAGGGTCGTGCCACCATTCCCAGAGTCCCCCAGATGTCTCAGTCCATTTCAGGGAAACCTGATTTCCCTGCACTGCCTCGAATTTCTAGCCGAGGATCGACTCACACCACGATGGCACGTGGGACAGCCCTGTGGGAAAGCCTCGTGGGAAAGCCTCGAGGGAAAGCCACAGATCCCTTGATCCACGCGAAGGGAAGCGTTGCACTGCTGCTACAGCTCGGGAGGAAAGCGCACGTTCATGCCCCCACACAAGACGACGACTAACTCCCCTGGGGAGACTCCAGAAGTACCCCAAGATCCATGTCAGCACTGGAGAGGAAACCTCAGGTTCCGGCACCGACTCCACACAGGGTCTTAGGCCCCGGCATCGACGGGAGAGGAATCCCGAGAGGCCCCAGAGCAACTCGCATGGGGACTGGCCTTTCCTGAGGCCACCAGAGCGGGTCCCTGAGGTCCCCGTAGTAAGTCAAGAGCACCTGCCGCAACTCGAGAAAATCCAGGAGGTTCTCCCCTCCAGGCGAGATGAGGCCCTTTTCCTCTGAGGCGTCTCGAGGCTAACCATACCTAACATCTGGAACTTCCAAAGGGTCCTTCACACCCTTGCTGCAACTGAAGAAGTTCCCCGACATACCTGACTCCACTCGAGAGGAAGCACGAGAATCCCGCCCACATCCAGAGGAGCCCCGTTTCCGCCTCATACCTCGAGGTCAGGTATCCTTTCCCTGCATGTTCGGGAAAGAATTCCCGGTGTTCCCGTCGCATCTCATGAGGAGGCGCTCTCCACAGGAAAGGCGGAGGAACTCCAGGGTCGTGCCACCATTCCAAGAGTCCCCCAGATATCTCAGTCTGCCGGGGTCCAGCCCCGCTGGATCCAGGGAATTCGACGGGATGGACGGCGTTGTCGTGGAAAGTCTTTTTTATTTATTAATGTAAGATTAGATTAAGAAATTATAGTGTAGTAAGAAGATTAACTGGAGGAAAAGGGCTGAATAGCTTGGTTTACGTGGAAGGCCAATAAAATTCCAGACAAGGAATTTTCACCATCTACGTTGGGCCACCAGCCCCTGCTTGAATATCTAAGGGTGCCACACCTTAAGCTCCCTTTCGTGCAGGTCTTAACAGCCAGGCAAGTAAGTAGACCTGGCGAGCCTCCGCGCCCCTGGTGGAGATTCAGCCTGAAGTTAAAGTAAAAAGCAGAGAGAAGGAAAGGGAGAGAAGAAGAAAGAGAGAAAAAGACACGGGGGGAGCCTGAGTCTCAAGAAACCAGGCCGAGAGACTAGTTCGAGAAACTGGTCCGAGAAACTGGCCCCATCCTTTATTGTTCATAAAGCCTTTTATACTTTTGATAAAACATGGAGTTCAATGGGTAACACAAAATTATGTAGCGTTCGCACCCCAGACTCTTTCTGTACATCATTTTGTATACAAAAGGTCTCTGGTGATTTACATTATCTTCTGGCCAAGAGGCTTGTTAAACACTTTTTGGCTCTCTTCCTTAATGAATGTTAATTTTGTTTCCTCTGAAGTGTTTTTCTTTAATCTGCATTTCCTTAAAGCATTAAAGTTACATCTCTATAAAACAAAGGTGCAGTGGGTTATAACAAAGAAGGTACTTAACTCAAAGATCTAATGTTGCTAATACCAGGTCTACTACTTGTTTTTTTAATATACCAACTCTATCTAAAAATAAAGGATATGAAAATTTAGCAGCAAGCATTGACCCAAAAAATGAAACTTTTAATCAGTCCTATTATAAAGATTTTGACTCCTCGGATGCCCCTACATTCCTAGGATGCTTTAAGCTTCCTGTGCCTCCTGGGGAAAGGAGGCCTCAAACAATCACATGCCCAGCTGTACGAGTCCTGCAGGCAGGCTAGAAAGCATTCAGAGGGGTTTTTGGATTGAAACACTCTTTCAAATGCTGAAGACTAAAGCCTTGAATTGACTTTTTCCAGAAAATGTCAGAAGAGTGGAAAAGCAGAGCAAAAAAGCCGGCAGATTTTTGTTGGGGTATGTGCGTAGGAACTTCCAGAGGGGTCCCTGAAGTCTGAACACACCATGCCTATGTCAGCTTTCTTCCTCATGACGTTATCACGGGCGGGTGTCCTCATACTGGCTCCCAGCATCAGTCCAATCCAGAGGAACCTGTTTTCCCTGCACTGCCTCGACTTTCACGCTGAGGATCAACTCACACCACGGTGGCACGAGGGAAAGCCCTGTGAGAAAGCCTCGTGGGAAAGCCTCCAGGGAAAGCCACAGATCCCTTGATCCACACGACGGGAAGCGTGACCCTGCTGCTACAGCTCGGGAGGAAAGCACACGTGCGTGCCCTCACATGAGAGGAGGATTGACTCTCCAGGGGAGACTCCAGAAGAACCCCAATATCCATGTCAGCACTGCAGAGGAAACCTCAGGTTCCGGCCCCGAATCCACACAAGTTGTTCGGCCCGGGCATCAACAGGAGAGTTATCAAGAGAAGCCCCCAGCATCTGGCATGGGGACTGGCCTTTGATGAAGCCACCAGAGCGGGTCCCTGAGGTCCCCGTCGTAAGTCGGGAGCACCTGCCGCAACTCGAGAAAATCCAGGAGGTTCTCCCCTCCAGGCGAGATGAGGCCCATTTCCAATGAGGTGTCTCGAGGCTAATTACATCTAATCTCTGGAACTTCCAAAGGGTCCTTCACACCCTTGCTGCAACTCAAGAAGTTCCCCGACATTCCCATCTCCACTCGAGAGGAAACACGAGGGTCCTGCCCACATCCAGAGTAGCCCCGTTTCATCCTCCTAGCTAGAGATGAGGGATCCTTTCCCTGCTTGGTCGGGAAAGAACTTCCGGCATTCCCGTCGCATCTCAGGTGGAGGCGCTCTCCACAGGAAGGGAGAGAGGAACTCCATGGTCGTGGACCATTTCAAGCGTCCCCAGATGTCTCAGTCCATTCCAGAGGATCTTGTTTTTACAGAGTGCCTAAACTTTCATGCCGAGGATCGCCTCACACCACGGTGGCACGGGGGACAGCCCTGTGGGAAAGCCTCGTGGGAAAGCCTCTAGGAAAAGCCTAGAGGAAAAGCCACAGATCCATTGATCCACGCGACGGGAAGCATGACACTGCTGCTACAGCTCGGGAGGAAGGGGCATGCCATGCGCATGCCCCCACTCGAGACGAGGACTGATTCCCCTTGGGAGACTTCAGAAGTATCCCAAAAACATGTCAGCACTGGAGAGGAATACTCAGGTTCTGGCCCCCACTCCACACAAGGTCTTGGGCCCCGGCATGTACCGGTGAGGAATCCCGAGAGGCCCTCTAGCAACTCGCATGGGGACTGGTCTTTCCTAAGGCCAACAGAACGGGTCCCTGAGGTCCCCGTCGTAAGTCGAGAGCACCTGCCACAACTCGAGAAAATGAAGGAGATTCTCCCCTTCAGGCGAGATGAGGCCCATTTCCACTGAGACGTCTCGAGGCTAATCACACCTAACCTCTGGAACTTCCAAAGGGTCCTTCACACCATAGCTGCAACTCAAGAAGTTCCACGAGAGACCCGACGCCACTACATAGGAATCACCAGGGTACCACCCACATCCAGAGGAGCCCCAATTCCCCCTCCTAGCTCAATGTGAGGGATCCTTTCCCTGATTGGCCGGGAAAGAATTCCTGTCGTACCTGTCGCATCTCAAGAGGAGGCACGCTCCACAAGAAAGGTGAGAGGAACTCCAGGGTCGTTCCACCATTCCAAGAGTCCCCCAGATGTCTCAGTCCTTTCCAGAGGAACTTGTTTACCCTGCACTGCCTCGACGTTCACGCGGAGGACCGACTCACACGATGGTGGCACGTGGGACAGCCCTGTGGGAAAGCCTCGTGGGAAAGCCTCGTGGGAAAGCCTCGAGGGAAAACAAGAAACCCCTTGATCAACCCAACGGGAAAATTGACTCTGCTCCTAATGCTCGGGAGAAAAGCGCACGTGCATGCCCCCATTGGAGACGAAGATGACTCCCCTGTGGAGGCTCCAGTAGTACCCCAAGATCCATGTTAGCACTGGAGAGGAAACCTCAGGTTCGGGCACCGACTCCAAACAAGGTCTTAGGCCCCGTCATCGACCGGAGAGGAATCCCGAGAGGCCCCTTAGCAACTCGCAAGTCGACTGGCATTTCCTGAGTGGACCAGAGCGGGTTACATAAGTCCCGGTCGTAACTGGAGAGCACCTGCTGAAACTCGAGAAAATCCAGGAGGTTCTCCCCTGCAGGCGAGATGAGGCCCATTTCCGCTGAGGCGTCTCGAGGCTAATCACACCTAACCTCTGGAACTTCCAAAGGGTCCTTCACACCCTTGCTGCAACTCAAGAAGTTCCCCGACATACCCGTCTCCACACGAGAGGAAGCACCAGAGACCCGCCCACATCCAGAGGAGCCCCGTTTCCGCCTGCTAGCTCGAGAGGAGGGATCCTTTCCCTGCGTAGTCAGGAAAGAATTCCTGGCGTTCCTGGCGCATCTCAAGAGGAGGCGCTCTCCACAGGAAAGGCGAGAGGAACTCCAGGGTCGTGCCACCATTCCCAGAGTCCCCCAGATGTCTCAGTCCCATTTCAGGGAAACCTGATTTCCCTGCACTGCCTCGAATTTCTAGCCGAAGATCGACTCACACCACGATGGCACATGAAACAGCCCTGTGGGAAAGCCTCGTGGGAAAGCCAGGAGGGAAAGCCACAGATCCCTTGATCCATGCAAAGGGAAGCGTGACACTGCTGCTACAGCTCGGGAGGAAAGCGCACGTTCATGCCCCCACACAAGACGACGACTAACTCCCCTTGGGAGACTCCAGAAGTACCCCAAGATCCATGTCCACACTGGAGAGGAATCCTCAGGTTCCGGCACCGACTCCACACAAGGTCTTAGGCCCCGGCATCGAAGGGAGAGGAATCCTGAGAGGCCCCCGAGCAACTCGCATGGCGCCTGGCCTTTCCTGAGGCCACCAGAGCGGGTCCCTGAGGTCCCCGTCGTAAGTCGAGAGCACCTGCCGCAACTAGAGAAAATCCATTAGGTTCTCCCCTCCAGGCGAGATGAGGCCCATTTCCGCTGAGGCGTCTCGACGCTAATCACACCTAACCTCTGGAACTTCCAAAGGGTCCTTCACACCCTAGCTGCAACTCAAGAGGTTCCACGAGAGACCCGTCGCCACTCCATAGGAATCACCAGGGTACCACCCACATCCAGAGGAGCCCCAATTCCCCCTCCTGGCTCAAGATGAGGGATCCTTTCCCTGATTGGCCGGGAAAAATTCCTGTCGTACCTGTCGCATCTCAAGAGGAGGCACGCTCCACAAGAAAGGTGAGAGGAACTCCAGGGTCGTTCCACCATTCCAAGAGTCCCCCAGATGTCTCAGTCCTTTCCAGAGGAACTTGTTTACCCTGCACTGCCTCGACGTTCACGCGGAGGACCGACTCACACGATTGGTGGCACGTGGGACAGCCTTGTGGGAAAGACTCGTGGGAAAGCCTCGTGGGAAAGCCTCGTGGGAAAGCCTCGTGGGAAAGCCTCGAGGGAAAGCCACAGATCCCTTGATCCACGCGAAGGGAAGCGTGACAGTTCTGCTACAGCTCGGGAGGAAAGCGAACGTGCATGTCTCCCACTCGAGACGAGGACTGACTCCCCTGGGGAGACTCCAGAAGTACCGCAAGATGCATGTCAGCACTGGAGAGGAATCCTCAGGTTCCGGCACCGACTCCACACAAGGTCTTAGGCCCCGGCGTCGAAGGGAGAGGAATCCCGAGAGGCCCCCGAGCAACTCGCATGGGGACTGGCCTTTCCTGAGGACACCAGAGCGGGTCCCTGAGGTCCCCGTCGTAAGTCGAAAGCACCAGCCGCAACTCGAGAAAATCCAGGAGGTTCTCCCCTCCAGGACGAGATGAGGCCCTTTTCCTCTGAGGCGTCTGGAGGCTAATCATACCTAACCTCTGGAACTTCCAAAGGGTCCTTCACACACTTGCTACAACTCAAGAAGTTCCCCAACATACCTGACTCCACTCGAGAGGAAGCACGAGAGTCCCGCCCACATGCAGAGGAGCCCCGTTTCCGCCTCGTACCTCGCGGTCAGGTATCCTTTCCTTGTATGTTCCGGAAAGAATTCCCGGTGTTCCCGTCGCATCTCATGAGGAGGCGCTCTCCACAGGAAAGGCGAGAGAAACTCCAGTGTCGTGACATCATTCCAAGAGTCCCCCAGATAGCTCAGTGTGCCGGTGTCCAGGCCTCGCTGCATCCAGGGAATTCGACGGATGGACGGCAGTTGACGTGGAAAGTCTTGTGTATTTATTAATGTAAGATTAGATTAAGAAATTATAGGGTAGTAAGAAGATTAACTGGAGGAAAAAGGCTGAATAGCTAGGTTTACGCGGAAGGCCAATAAAATTCCCGACAAGGAATTTTCTGGCGGACTCTGGGAATGGTGGCACGACCCTCGAGTTCATCTTGCCTTTCCTGTGGAGAGCGCCTCCTCTTGAGATGCGCCGGGAATGCCGGAATTCTTTCCCGACCACGCAGGGAAAGGATCCCTCCTCTCGGAGCTAGGAGGCGGAAACGTGGCACCTCTGGATGTGAGCGGGACTCTCGTGCTTCCTCTCGAGTGGAGACGGGTATGTCGGGGATCTTCCTGAGTTGCAGCAAGGGTGTGAAGGACCCTTTGGAAGTTCCAGAAGTTAGGTGTGATTAGTCTCGAGACGCCTCAGCGGAAAGGGCCTCATCTCGCCTGGAGGGGAGAACCTCCTGGATTTTCTCGAGTTGCAGCAGGTGCTCTCGACTTACGACGGGGACCTCAGGGACCCGCTCTGGTGGCCTCAGGAAAGGCCAGTCCCCATGCGAGTTGCTCGGGGGCCTCTCGGGATACCTCTTCCCGTCGATGCCGGGGCCTAAGATCTTGTGTGGAGTCAGTGCTGGGAACCTGAGGATTCCTCTCCAGTGCTGACATGGATCTTGGGGTACTTCTGGAGTCTCCCCAGGGGAGTCAGTGCTCGTCTCGAAGTGGGGGCTTGCACGTGGCGCTTTCCTTCCGAGCTTTAGCTGCAGTGTCACGCTTCCCTTCGCGTGGATCAAAGGCATCTGTGGCTTTCCCTCGAGGCTTTCCCATGAGGCTTTCCCAGCAGGCTTTCCCACCAGGGCTTTCCCAAAGGCTGTCCTACCGCCACCGTAGTGTGAGTTGATCCTCGGCTTGAAAGTCGAGGCAGTGCAGGGAAAACAGGTTTCCCTGGAATGGACTGAGACATCTGGGGGACTCTGGGAATGGTGGCACTACCCTGGAGTTCCTCTCTCCTTTCCTGTGGAGAGCGCCTCCTCTTGAGATGTGACGGGAACGCCGGGAATTCTCTCCCGACCACGCAGGGAAAATATCCCTCCTCTCGAGCTGCGAGGCAGAAACGGGACTCCTCTGGTATGTGGGCGGGACTCTCGTGCTTCCTCTCGAGTGGAGACGGGTATGTCGGGGAACTTCTTGAGTTGCAGCTAGGGTGTGCAAGGGACCCTTTGGAAGTTCCAGAGGCTTAGGTGTGATTAGCCTCGAGATGCCTCAGCGGCAAATGAGGCCTCATCTCTGCCTGAAGGGGAGAACCTCCTGGATTTTCCTCGAGTTGCTGGCAGGTGGCTCTCGACTTACGATCGGGGACACTCAGGGAGCCGCTCTGGTGTCCTCAGGAAAGGCCAGTTCCCATGCGAGTTGCTTCGGAGGCCTCTCGGGATTCCTCTCCCTGTTGATGCTGGGCCTAAGAGCTTGTGTGGAGTCGTTGCCGGAACCTGAGGATTCCTCTCCAGTGCCGACATGGATCTTGTGGTACTTCTGGAGTCTCCCCAGGGGCGTCAGTCCTCGTCTCGAGTGGGGCATGCACGATGCGCTTTCCTCTCGAGCTGTAGCAGCAGTGGTCACGCTCCCTTCGCGTGGATCAAGGGATCTGTGGCTTTCCGCTCGAGGCTTTTCCACGAGGCTTTCCCTACGAGGCTTTCCACAGGGCTGTCCCACGGGCCACCGGTGGTGTGAGTCGATCCTCGGCTTGAAAGTCGAAAGCAGTGCAGAGGAAACCAGGTGTCCCTGGAATGGACTGAGACATCTGGGGACTCTGGGAATGGTGGCACGACCCTGGAGTTCCTCTCGCCTTTCTTGTGGAGAGCGCCTCCTCTTGAGATGCGACGGGAACGCCGGGAATTCTTTCCGACACGCAGGGAAGGATCCCTCCTCTCGAGCTAGGAGGCGGAAACGGGAGCTCCTCTGGATGTGGGCGGGACTCTCGTGCTTCCTCTCGAGTGGAGACGGGTATGTCGGGGAACTTCTTGAGTTGCAGCAAGGGTGTGAAGGACCCTTTGAAGTTCCAGATGTTAGGTGTGATTAGCCTCGAGACGCCTCAGCGGAAATGGGCCTCATCTCGCCTGGAGGGGAGAACCTCCTGGATTTTCTCGAGTTTGCGGCAGGTGCTCTCGACTTACGACGGGGACCTCAGGGACCCGCTCTGGTGGCCTCAGGAAAGGCCAGTCCCCATGCGAGTTGCTCTGGGGCCTCTCTGGGATTCCTCTCCGTCGATGCCGGAGCCTAAGATCTTGTCGTGGAGTCGGTGCCGGAACCTGAGGATTCCTCTCCAGGTGCTGACATGGATCTTGGGTGTACTTCTGGAGTCTCCCCAGGGGCGTCAGTCCTCTGTCGTCGAGTGGGGGCATGCACGTGCGCTTTCCTTCCGAGCTGTAGCAGCATGGTCACGCTTCCCTTCGCGTGGATCAAGGGATCTGTGGCTTTCCCATCGAGGCTTTCCCACGAGGCTTTACCAATGAGGCTTTCCCACAGGGCTGTCCCACGTGCCACCGTGGTGTGAGTCGATCCTCGGCTTGAAAGTCGAGGCAGTGCAGGGAAAACAGGTTTCCCTGGAATGGACTGAGACAGTCCTGGGGACTCTGGGAATGGTGGCACGACCCTGGAGTTCCTCTCGCCTTTCCTGTGGAGAGCGCCTCCTCTTGAGATGCGACTGGGAACGCCGGGGAATTCTTTCCCGACCACGCAGGGAAATGGATCCCTCCTCTCGAGCTAGGAGTCGGAAACGGGGCTCCTCCGGATGTGGGCGGGACTCTCGTGCTTCCTCTCGAGTGGAGACGGGTATGTCGGGGAACTTCCTTGAGTTGCAGCAAGGGTGTGAAGGACCCTTTGGTAAGTTCCAGAGATTAGGTGTGATTAGCCTCGGAGACGCCTCAGCGGAAATGGGCCTCATCTCGCCTGGAGGGGAGAACCTCCTGGATTTTCTCGAGTTAGCGGCAGGTGCTCTCGACTTACGACGGGGACCTCAGGGACCCGCTCTGGTGGTCTCAGGAAAGGCCAGTCCCCATGCGAGTTGCTCGGGGCCTCTCGGGATTCCTCTCCCGTCGATGTCGGCGCCTAAGATCCTTGTGTGGAGTCGGTGCCGGAACCTGAGGATTCCTCTCCAGTGTTGACATGGATCTTGGGGTACTTCTGGAGTCTCCCAAGGGGAGTCAGTCCTCGTCTTCGAGTGGGGGCATGCACGTGTGCTTTCCTGCCCGAGCTGTAGCAGCAGTGTCACGCTTCCCTTCGCGTGGATCAAGGGATCATGGGGCTTTCCCTCGAGGCTTTCCCACGAGGCTTTCCCACGAGGCTTTCCCACAGGGCTGTCCCACGTGCACCGTGGTGTGAGTCGATCCTCGGCTTGAAAGTCGAGGCAGTGTCAGGGAAAACAGGTTTCCCTGGAATGGACTGAGCCATCTGGGGGACTCTGGGAATGGTGGCACGACACCTGGAGTTCCTCTCGCCTTTCCTGTGGAGAGCGCCTCATCTTGCAGGATGGCGACGGGAAACGCGGGAATTCTTTCCCGACCACGCAGGGAAAGGATCCTCCTCTCGAGCTAGGAGGCGGAAACGGGACTCCTCTGGATGTGGGCGGGACTCTCGTGCTTCCTCTCGAGTGGAGACGGGTATGTCGGGGAACTTCTTGAGTTGCAGCAAGGGTGTCTGAAGGACCTTTGGAAGGTCCAGAGGCTTAGGTGTGATTAGCCTCGAGACGCCTCAGCGGAAATGGGCCTCATCTCGCCTGGAGGGGAGAACCTCCTGGATTTTTCCGAGTTGCGGCAGGTGCTCTCGACTTACGATGGGGACCCAGGGACCCGCTCTGGTGGCCTCAGGAAAGGCCAGTCCCCATGCGAGTTGCTCGGGGGCCTCCTCGGGATTCCTCTCCCGTCGATGCTGGGCCTAAGATCTTGTGTGGAGTCGGTGCCGGAACCTGAGGATTCCTCTCCAGTGCTGACATGGATCTTGGTGGTACTTCTGGAGTCTCCCCAGGGGAGTCAGTCCTCGTCTCGAGTGGGGGCATGCAGTGCGCTTTCCTCTCCGAGCTGTAGCAGCAGTGTCACGCTTCCCTTCGCGTGGATCAAGGGATCTGTGGCTTTCCATCGAGGCTTTCCCACGAGGCTTTCCACGAGGCTTTCCACAGGGCTGTCCCACGTGCCACCGTGGTGTGAGTCGATCCTCGGCTTGAAAGTCCGAGGCAGTGCAGGGAAAACCAGGTTTCCCTGGAATGGATCTGAGACATCTGGGGGACTCTGGGAATGGTGGCACGACCCTGGAGTTCCTCTCGCCTTTCCTGTGGAGAGCGCCTCCTCTTGAGATGCGATGGAACGCGGGAATTCTTTCCCGACCACGCAGGGAAAGGATCTCCTCCTCTCGAGCTAGGAGGCGGAAACGGGCACCTCTGGATGTGGGCGGACCTCTCGTGCTTCCTCTCGAGTGGAGACGGGTATGTCGGGGAACTTCTTGAGTTGCAGCAAGGGTGTGAAGGACCCTTTGGAAGTTCCAGAGGTTAGGTGTGATTAGCCTCGAGACGCCTCAGCGGAAATGGGCCTCATCTCGCCTGGAGGGGAGAACCTCCTGGATTTCTCGAGTTGCGGCAGGTGCTCTCGACTTACGACGGGACCTCAGGGACCCGCTCTGGTGGCCTCAGGAAAGGCCAGTCCCCATGCGAGTTGCTCGGGGGCCTCTCGGGATTCCTCTCCCGTCGATGCCGGGGCCTAAGACCTTGTGTGGAGTCGAGTGCCGGAACCTGAGGATTCCTCTCCAGTGCTGAGGCATGGATCTTGGGGTACTTCTGGAGTCTCCCCAGGGGAGTCAGTCCTCGTCTCGAGTGGGGGCATGGCACGTGGCGCTTTCCTTCCGAGCCTGTAGCAGCAGTGTCACGCTTCCCTTCGCGTGGATCAAGGGATCTGTGGCTTTCCCTCGAGGCTTTCCCATGAGGCTTTCCCACCGAGGCTTTCCCACCAGGGCTGTCCCACGTGGCCACCGTGGTGTGAGTCGATCCTCGGCTTGAAAGTCGAGGCAGTGCAGGGAAAACAGGTTTCCCTGGAATGGACTGAGACATCTGGGGGACTCTGGGAATGGTGGCACGACCCTGGAGTTCCTCTCGCCTTTCCTGTGGAGAGCGCCCTCCTCTTGAGATGCGACGGGAACAGCCGGGAATTCTTTCCCGACCACGACAGGGAAAGATCCCTCCTCTCGAGCTAGCGAGGCGGAAACGGGGCTCCTCTGGATGTGGGCGGGACTCTCGTGCTTCCTCTCGAGTGGAGACGGGTATGTCGGGGAACTTCTTGAGTTGCAGCAAGGGTGTGAAGGACCCTTTGGAAGTTCCAGAGTGTAGGTGTGATTAGACCTCGAGACGCCTCAGCGGAAATGGGCCTCATCTCGCCTGGAGGGGAGAACCTCCTGGATTTTCTCGAGTTGCCGGCAGGTGCTCTCGACTTACGATGGGGAACTCAGGGACCCGCTCTGGTGGCCTCAGGAAAGGCCAGTCCCCATGCGAGTTGCTCTGGGCGGCCTCTCGGGATTCCTCTCCCTGTTGATGCTGGGGCCTAAGACTTGTGTGGAGTCGGTGCCGAACCTGAGGATTCCTCTCCAGTGCCGACATGGATCTTGTGGTACTTCTGGAGTCTCCCCAGGGGGTCAGTCCTCGTCTCGAGTGGGGGCCATGCACGATGCGCTTTCCTCTCGAGCTGTAAGCAGCAGTGTCACGCTTCCCTTCGCGTGGATCAAGGGATCTGTGGCTTTCCTCGAGGCTTTCCCGAGGCTTTCCCTACGAGGCTTTCCCACAGGGCTGTCCCACGTGCCACCGTGGTGTGAGTCGATCCTCGGCTTGAAAGTCGAAGCAGTGCAGGGAAAACAGGTTTCCCTGGAATGGTACTGAGACATCTGGGGGACTCTGGGAATGGTCGGCACGACCCTGGAGTTCCTCTCGCCTTTCCTTGTGGAGAGCGCCTCCTCTTGAGATGCGACGGGAACGCCGGGAATTCTTTCCCGAACACGCAGGGAAAGGATTCCATCCTCTCGAGCTAGGAGGCGGAAACGGAGCTACTCTGGATGTGGGAGGGACTCTCGTGCTTCCTCTTCGAGTGGAGACGGGTATGTCGGGGAACTTCCTGAGTTGCAGCAAGGAGTGTGAAGGACCCTTTGGATAGTTCCAGAGATGTTAGGTGTGATTTGCCTGGAGACGCCTCAGCGGAAATGGGCCTCATCTCGCCTGGAGGGGTAGAACTCCTGGATTTTCTCGAGTTGGAAGCAGGTGCTCTCGACTTACGATGGGGACCTCAGGGACCCGCTCTGGTGGCCTCAGGAAAGGGCCAGTCCCCATTGCGAGTTGCTGCGGCCTCTCGGGATTCCTCTTCCCGTCGATTGCCAGGGCCTTAAGACCTTGTGTGGAGTCGTGCCGGAACCTGAGGATTCCTCTCCAGTGCTGACATGGATCTTGGGTATTTCTGGAGTCTCCCGAGGGGAGTCAGTCCTCGTCTCGAGTGGGGGCATGCAACGAGCGCTTTCCTCTCCGAGCTGTAGCAGCAGTGTCAGCGATTCCCGTCGCGTGATCAAGGGATCTGTGGCTTTCCCTCGAGCTTTCCCTCGAGGCTTTCCCACGACGCTTTCCCACAGGGATGTCCCACGTGCCACCGTGGTGTGAGTCGATCCTCGGCTTGAAAGTCGAGGCAGTGCAGGGAAAACAGGTTTCCCTGGAATGGACTGAGACATCTGGGACTCTGGGAATGGTGGCACGACCCTGGAGTTCCTCTCCTTTTCCTGTGGAGAGCGCCTCCTCTTGAGATGCGACGGGAACGCCGGGAATTCTTTCCCGACCACAGGGAAAGGATCCCTCCTCTCGAGCTAGGAGGCGAAACGGGGCTCCTCTGGATGTGGCGGGACTCTCGTGCTTCCTCTCGAGTGGAGACGGGTATGTCGGGAATTTCTTGAGTTGCAGCAAGGGTGTGAAGGACCCTTTGGAAGTTCCAGAGGTTTGTGATTAGCCTCGAGACGCCTCAGCGAAATGGGCCTCATCTCGCCTGGAGGGGAGACCTCTGATTTTCTCGAGTTGCGGCAGGTGCTCTCAGGACTTACGACGGGGACCTCAGGGACCCCCTCTGGTGGCCTCAGGAAAGGCCAGTCCCCATTCGTAGTATGCTCGTGGGTCCTCTCGGGATTCCTCTCCTGTCGATTGCCCGGGCCTAAGACCTGGTGTGGAGTCAGGTGCCGCAACCGTGAGGATTCCTCTCCAGTGCTGACATGGATCTTGGGGTACTTCTGGAGTCTCCCAGGGGAGTCAGTCCTCGTCTCGAGTGGGGCATGCACGTGCGCTTTCCTCCCGAGCTGTAGCAGCAGTGTCACGCTTCCTTCGCGTGGATCAAGGGATCTGTGGCTTTCCCTCGATCTTTCCCCGAGGCTTTCCCCACTTTTCCCACAGGGCAG
>NW_017212421.1:0-16632 GCF_001704415.2 Capra hircus
AACACAGACACAACCAGGCCTTCATATGCATCGATGCTCCAACTATGTCATACAAATGGGATGTAAAATATCACAATACATTCCAAAGTTTAAAAGTGATGGACATTGACTTTCGCCCACTGGTGCTTCTTTTTTATGTCATCTCCATTCTATTAGCTATGACAATGAATCATGTGCTGTGCTAAGTCACTTACATCGTGTCCAACTCTTTGGGATCATATGGACTAGGCCCCACCAGGCTCCTCTCTCCATGAGATTCTCTAGGCAAGGATACTGGAGTGGGTTGCCATGCTCTCCCTCAGGAGATTTCCTGCCCCAGGGATCGAATCCATACCTCCCATGTCTCCTGCATGGGTATGTTCTGCATGTTCTTTACCACTAGAACCACTGGGAACCCCAAGACACATGAACATCAGTGGATTGGCGGATCCACGGGCATATACAGAACCATTCCTCCAACAAACTGAAGAATGACTTTAAAATCGCAAACAAAACATGAGTATATGTGTTCACACACTTCATGGAGCAAGGGTTTCTTCGATCTGAAAACTGGCGTCGATGAAGGACTGTGTGAAGAATACTTCAAAGTCTATTTGGCAAACACAGCCTACGTTGGCTATATTTAGTCCTCAGATGAATGGAATGTCATGAGTACTGGGCGTTTCAAAGAAGCAGCCTGTGAAGCTCTGGACGCTTATTGGGATGCGTGGTATACCACATTCACACGTTTCAGTAGCATTGGTGCAAAAACGATACACTTCTCAGGGGAAGCTTCTACATGGACTCTTGGGATCAGAGCTCTAACTCATACACACATACTTTTCCTTTGAAAATGATCCTGCATGATAAGCAAACAAAACACTGGATGAACACCTAGACGGTGAGCTCTGTACTAAATGATTTGAAAGCCAGTAGATGGAATGAGCTGATGAGGAAGACTACAAACGAGTCATCTTCTTCAACTTGGTCAAACTGCTCATAGTCATACAAGTGAATGAAAAGTGGAGCCTGTTGTCATTCAATCTGTTGAAAAGAAAGAGAATAATACAACAAATTAGCAAATCTTATTTTCTTCATAAACATTATATTATTTCTGCACAGCTTTCTTACTGGCATGAATAGAATATCTGCAATAATCACTTGTCACAGTGAAATGGATTCACATTCGATATCGATTCACATCTAGAATTGATGCCATAGCTGGTTTGATACTATTGCTTGAGTGAATGCAACTTATGTGACTTCACAAACTACAAACCACGACTAACATAATAGGTATTAAAAAACCTTGAGTGACATGAGCGTGAAGGACTTAGTAGAGTTGCTCTCAAGAATCATGATACTATTCTTCACTCCAGCCCATAGGACTGGAATCTGTACATTTAACACCCTCTGCAAAAGAAACGGGAAGGATAGAATAATAATAAAGGAACTTCATAACTATATTCCTACTGTCAACATTCAACACTATGTTTTCTTTTCAACTGACTTTCATATTTGGTCTACTGTAACCTCTTCTGTGTTCATTTTATGCTAAACTTATTGCCAACAGTAAAATTACCATATGAGGCTCTAATGAATTTTTTTACTTGCAAAGCTAGTGATAGAACCAAAGGGCCAATATCTACATCAAACAGGGAGGAATGGAATGGAAACTGTAAACAATTTTGATGGAATAGCATTTCCGTGCTCCTATTCAGTCAAACGGACATTCCAAAGGATGTGATTTTTCTGAAAGTTTATTTCGGAAACTTGGAAGTGGATGACTGCAAACAATAAACGAATAATATATTGATACATAATACGAATAATATACAGTGGGTCATTCTTTTTTCTATTCTGCCACAGCTAACTGACTGGAAGTCAGTTGTCGTAACTACTACTAACAGAAGACCCTCACCGATGAGTGAAGATATATAGGAAAATCCATAATAGATCTAAAAACCGTCAAAGATAAAATGGTCATGAAAAAATACAGTGACAGTTTAGTTGGTATAAGAAACAGGATGATTATGAAAGCAAAGCCAACAATCATGGATAGGCCATGGAAGCCCGTGGCTGTCACGAGTGTTGACTTGCATCCTTCATCTGAGGTTGTTAAAAGTGCGTGGTAAAATCCAGAGGTTTGCAGCAGTGGTAACCTCCTGAGCAGACTGAAATCCAAAGGGTTTCCAGAATATCCTGACGATTTCCATCTACTAGGCTGTGGTGAGCTCAAGCAATACATACTCCAGAGGACAGAAGACAGACGTCTACTGCACTTAGGGAGAAAGGGAATGTTGCTGCTCAGCCTAGTACAAGTGTAGAAGCAACACCTCGGTGATTCGATCTTTAAAGACTCCATACATATGAGAAAGACTGGTATGAATAATCCTTCAGAAGCGCCTTCTCAGACCTCCTCCCATCATAAGCACAAGCATAATGAAAACACTGAGTTTTCATGGGCTCACGCAAAATTAGACTCACTTATGACTTTGCTTTGAGAAGAGTTGAACTACTCATTGTTTAAGAGAAATGACCCTTTCTTCTCTGAAGACTTGTGAATCATTCATAGGGTGTGGTGAATAAACTACTTAAGGATCTAATCCATAAAAATGCGATAGGCTAAGCACAGAGATGTTTTTCTCCCTTTCTCAAAGGATGGAACATTTTGTATTTGCACTGACTTTATGTCTTGACTTCATGTACAATTAGATATTGATTTTTTTAGTTGACATACAATAGGACTAAAAATATCGATATAATACTGATAACTCATGTTGGTATGTGTGGTTGTCACATAGGATTCACAGGAGATTTAGATTCACAGTTGTCAACGTAAAGGATGAATGCTATTTAGCTTCTTCGTGACTCTAGACCACGAATGAAGAGTTTTCCTCAACATATTTCACTGAGGGAAATACAAGGATGATAGGCATAATACTATGCTTCGACTCACGGATATCGAAGCATTGTTCACAATACAGATCTGATTTTCGAAATCAGGGTTCTTTCAGTGTCCTTGAACAGCATTTGTTTTTCTGGATACAGAAGAAAAAACTCATGAGTATCAAACTGGTTCCCAGAAAACATGTGTATGAATTGTTATCTTCCTGAACCAGGGATCAAACCCACATCACTTCCACCTCCTGCACTGGTAGGCAGAGTATTTCTTTATCAACTGCGCCACCTGGGAATCGACATACATTTCAAGGACCACTGCCATCAGCTTCTACTGTTCATGACCAAACTAGGAGAAACAACATTGGAAGAAGGACTCATAAGGGTACTCATAGGAAGTACTCATAAGTCAAGGAACCGTTCTACTGGGTCCTCTCGTTATTACTGGGACAAGTCAGTTCCTCCGATGATGATGGGTATAACTGAAAAATTATTACAAATGCATGGGATGCGATGTCTACATGATAAATGTGTTCCTCTTATACTATTGCTTCAGGGATGTCTACTTCCGCATGAACGACTGCACTACAAGGGATGCCTGCTATTCCAGCTCAAGCAACAGATAGTCAAGTGCAGATCATTGTCCTTTGTTGAAAATAATCAGCAGTTTGTCAACATAGGGAACATGCCGGAGGAACCCTTGGGATGGAACTCTAAAAACAGGTTGGGCCCTCTTTTTGCCAGGCCCTGCGATAAAATACAAATCAGAAAAAGAAAAATAGCATCGGTTTTGTCAGGACTTCCTCATCTTTTCTTTCTCGGTAGCAGGAAGCAGACATTGAGGCCAGAGGACTGCAGGATTTCATTGTGAACTAACGTTGGGTGGGGTGGAGGCTCATCACTCTAGTAAGAATGTGGCTCACTAAAACGGAATTTCATTCACTTCATGGACATAGAGTTCTAGAATCCTTCATTAAGGAATTCAATAAGCTATATTTCCTTACACCTTCACAATCTCTTGGTTTACAAGAATGTCAATTGCTAGTCCAGCACTTATACAATGAGTGTTACAGGTAGTATGAGTGTATAAATGATGACGAGCAATGACAGGAAGTTTATTTATTCTCTGTTTGAATTCTTGATTTTTTTATATAATTTTTTATAATATCCTTACAGATGTAAATATTTTAGTGACATGTATAAATACACGTTGAGTAGTGCTATGATAACTCATAGTGTTGCCACAATAAATATCATGGTTATTATGTGCTTTTCATATATTCCTTTGGAGATTCTCTTGCATTACACATCATCATAAGATATTTAATAGTTTCCTAAACTGTACAGTAGGTCCTTGTGGCTTCTTTTATATATGGTAATGTATTTGTTAATAATTCAAACAAAAACTGGTACACAAATATTCATAGTGACATTCACGATAGCTCAAAGTTAGAACTCATTCAAGTGTCCGTTGGTGGGAGACTGAATATGCAACGCAAGGTATATTCAGAAGCTTGAACGGTATTCCACCATACAAAAAAGTACATTAAATGGTGCTGCCACTCTGCAAGACATTACACAAATGACTCCAAAACGAACACGTGGAAGAAATACATAGTTCGATTCCAATTCATGCTATGTACCCAAAAGGATTGGGAAAAGGGGGCTGAAAAAAATGGATACTCCTTCCGTCATACTCACAACAGCATGATTCACACTGGCAAACAAACAGAAGCAATCGAAGTGTCCATGGCAGCCAATTCCATAAACAAACTGTGGTATACACACAATGGAATCTGATTCGGCCCTTCAAAGTCAGTAATTCTGACAATGCGACAATGTGGACAAACCTTATGGTCATTAGATTAAGTGAAATAAACCAGACCAAAGAAAAGACAAACGTTCTGTGATTCCGCTCATATGAGATATCCAAACAAGTCAAATCTGTCAGAAATAGCAGAAAGTGATTCCGACCGATCGAAAAGAGTTCATGTTTCATGGACCTCAGTTTCCCCTTGGAAAAACTGACTTCCCATCATATCTCCAAAACCAATTAGACAAATAACTGGAAGCTATATCCAGTCAAATGAATGTAGACATAATGTTACAGTGTACACCAAACTCACTCAAACTTCTCAACAGACAAAAGGCAAAACTGTATCTGTGGCACCTCAGCTTAGCTTAAAACTGTATCTACGGTACCTCACTTCTGCTTATAAAATTTAACAACAACAACAACACACTAAAGGCTATCCAAAAAAGGATAGAAAACACATATAACATCAACTTTAAAAAATTAGAAATTGAAACGGTGAAAAACCTTATTCACAAAACTTAAACACAAGCCACAGGAAACTATATTTATAAAATAGATATCTGATAAAGGATTGTTCTCCAAATATACCAAAAAATCTAGAACAATCTCATAAAATATGTATACACCTAAACACCTGGCCTACAAAAATATAAAGATAGTAAATAAGCCTATCAAAAAGACTCAAAACCACATAGCATTAGGAAATGACAAACTAAAATAACAGTGAGGTAGCACTGCACACCTATTAGATCCAGTCAACTCAAGAAAAGGGGGTAGGGCACAGCTTCTCCGGTGGCTCAGTGGTAAAGAATCTGCCTGACAATGCAAGACACTCTAGTTCGATCCCTTACCCCAGAAGATCCCACAAGCCACAGAGAAACATAGCTGGATTTTTCCCACAGCTAAACAAGGCTCACCTGTGACCTGAATCCTTCATGTCCAGCACTTACTAAACAGCTTTGAAAACATGTCCAGACAAAAAAGGATCGCATGATTATATACAACAGCTCGACTTGGAATCACTACAAACTTTCAAATATCAGGATGTCTTCAGTAGATGACAGTGTAAACAAATGGGGATACATGCAAAGTGAAGGGGAGCAAATGCTACCACAAAATATACCACCTCAGCATGAGGATTAGTTGGACCCAATTAACTTTTCTTTTTTTAGAGGACACATGATCATCTCTGAAACCCAAGTTCAAGACAGCTCTTCTGTGAGTCACATTTACCAGAGAAATCTCATTTCAAAGGAATCCTCTCTATATGCCAGATAGAAGGATGAGACACAGTCTTTTGAAACTCTTTTTTCTTTTCTATCGATAGGGAAAGCTAAGCCGTAAATCTGCACAGCCACCATACCCTTCCTTTCCTTTGGTTGTATTTTTTTAAATATTTGTTTCTGTTTTCATTTGGCTGCGCCAGGTCAACCTTCATTGAGGCAAGCCAGATATTTAGCTACAGCATGCAAATTCTCTGTTGTGGCATGGGAGATCTAGTTCTTGGATCAGGAAATGAACCTGGGCCTCCTTCTTTGGGAGTGTCCAGTCTCAGCCACTGGACCACCAGGAAGTGCCTGTTTTGTTTTCAGATGAAGATGGAATCTAAGGTGATATCTTGGGCCATTTCAGTCACTGACTCAGTTTCCTGAGTTTGTCCAAAGCACGCACAAGGTGCACATTATTAAACTGGTTTGCAAAACAAGAAAAGGTTGTCTGCTACAACACTGTATGCTTACAAATATCTAAATGGTAAATGGCATAGTATTGATTTTTCATTACTATGGGGGGAGAAAGAATGCAGGATTCATACATGTTACAACACGAATAAATATTCAAACCATCTTCAGTGAAAAAAAAATCCACATAGAAAAGGCCACCCAGAACCCTTATTCACCATGTCTGCTTTCAATCCATCAAGTTTGTCCAAATAACTGAAAATCTCAGTAACACTCTAAATAAAGAAAAAAGGATGAAGATGGAAACAAAAGATATATTCATACACTTGAACATTGCAAAGTGGAAGTGGGGCGGTGGATTACATTATAACGTAGATACCATATGATTTCCTGATTTTGGAGATTATGTGCTGGTTCTGCAGAAGGTACCCATTTTGGATAAAACACATAGAGTCTTTTAGATGATGTGGCAAATGCTAGCACTTGTTCCCATTGCTAGGCATTTTCTGTACATTTTAAATGACTGGAAAGTATACTAGGTTTCAAAACAACCATGTCAATACCACAAAAGAAATTTAGAGTAGACAGGCAGGAAGCTTTCTGATACAGGCCAAGACTTACCCAGACGAAGTTCAAGGGAAGCTGCGATGCTCACTGCCCTTGAAGGAGTCCACGTGGAATGAAGAAGTACTGTGGGAAGTCTCTTAGTAACCACCATGTCTTGGGTCCTCTGGATGACCTACTGCAGGAGAAACAGATGTTACAGATAAAACGTTCCACATCACTTCACAAAAATGTTGTTAGACTACTTTCAGTAAAAGCTGAATCATTTGGGATCAATTTACAATCATATAATAGACTACCATTTACAGTCCAAAAATCACTTGCATTTCTAGACACTCATAACAATCAGAAAAAAAAATTAAGAAACTCCCACTTAAAGAAAACATCTAGCAACAAACTTAATCAAGAACATAAAAGACCAGTAGTCAGAAAACTAGAAAGCACTGATAAAGAAACCAAAGAAAACACAAATACACAGAAAACTATTCCACGCTCATGCACTGGAACAATGAGGAATTAAAAGGTCCATTCCAACCAAAGTCATCAACAAATACACGGACTGCAATCACAAAATAACATTCAATGGCATTTTTCACAGAAATAGAAATATTCCTCATATTAGACTGCTACTGTTGACCAGGACCTTAAACGGCCAAAAAGACTCTGAGAAAGAGGAACACAGCTGGAGGCATCTTCCTATCCCTCTTCAAACTACATCACGGAGCTGTAGTGACCACCACAGTGAGGAACTGGCAGGAACACAGACACATGGACTCCAGGAGAGAATAGAGAGCCCAGAAACGAACCCACATGTACATGGTCAGTTCCTGAAAATCAAACCAGGAACGAGCGAAGAGGAAAGGACAGTCTTCTCAAGAAACAGTGACAGGAAAACGGCCACCTACACGGAAGAACATCAGTGTTCATCCTCTACATCATCTAACGCAAATCGAACTGAAAACCCACCGCTTTGCACACGGAGCTCTTTCCCCCTGAGTCCTCCGAGATGGACCTCCAGTCAGCCCTCAGCTGGACACAGGAAACGTCTACTCCGTCCTCATGTTTCGCTCTTGCAGCGCCTCCCTGCTGGTGGGCACTGGAGGCAACCCTGCTCCTCTCAGCCTGGATGCAGCCCTGTTATCCAGAAGCCTGAGCCCTGATGGTCCTGAGGAGACAAAGCTCCCGCCAGCTGCTCACGGGCAGAGCCTAAAGGCAAAGCGTCCTGCGCCCGCGGGTCAGAGGGGGCTTTGGCGCCCCCCTGCGGGCCACAGGAGAAGAGCGGGCAGCCCGGCGCTCACAGACCTCAGAGGGCTCACCCAGAAGCAGCTCTGCTGCGAGCACTCAGACTGGAAGCCCAAACTGAAATGGAGCAGAATAGCTCCATGACCCTCCGCAAAACATGGCTAAGGAACAATCAGAGCCTGTATGGAATGCAGCCATAAAAAGGAACACATGTGAGTTTGTTCTAATAAAGGGGAGGGAAGTCAGTCAAAGAGAGAAAAACATGGAATCTAGAAGGATGGTACTGACGAGTCTGTTCACAGAGCAGCAATGGAGGTGCAGACATAGAGAACAGACTTACCAGACGAGGGTGGGGAACAAGAGGGAGAGGGTGAGATGAATGGAGAGAGCAGCATGGATGCAGGTACACCAACCTTTGTAAATAGACAACCAATGGGAATTTGCTGTATGATTCAGGGAACTCAAACTGGGGCTCAGTAGTAACCTAGAGAGGTGGGAATGCGTGCGAGGTGGGAGGGAGATTCCAGAGCAAGAGGACATAGGTACACCTATGGTCAATTCATGTGGATGTATGACAAATCAAACCAATATTGTAAAGCAATGATCAATCAACTAAAAAGAAATAACTGTTTAAAAAAATATGAACATACACACAAACTTTGCAACAAGGTAACTCCATTTTAAAAACTATTGAAATTTTAGAAAACTACAAACGTTCTACATGACCTTCGGTCTGGTGATCAGGTCTAACATACACAAAACAAGCCAACTTACCCAATTATGAATACAAATGAGTTAACACATTGCCTTTTATCATTTCATACATTTACCCTGTGGAGGACCTTACTCGAGAGAACCAAAAAGAAACTGCTAAATGAACCACGGACCACCCACCCTGGCCAGGCAACAGAGAAAAGAAAACACTTGCAGGAGTCATCTCACAACAGGAGGTCCTGGGAAGGAACAAGGAACGAACAAGCTACCACCAACCAGAATTCTGGAGAGGTCAGGAGATGGGAGGCTCCAGTTCAGAGGTCCTACCAACCTCCCAGGATGCACTTCGCTGGAATCCATCTCGGCTGAGTGATGCGTGTGCCCCCAAGAAGGATCCCAATTCAGAATGCCTGGCAAGAGACAAACCAGAAATGAACCCGATGACCATAAAACCTGAGAGTGCGAGCCACGTGACAGAGTGGTTCTCTCCGTTTCCCTCACCCTCCTGCCCTCCACCCCGGCAGCCCTTCCCAATGAAGCCTCTCGCTTGGACAGCACTCCTCTCCTCAGACAACTCATTGCCCAGTGTCAGACAAGAACTCACTCTCAAGCCCTGGAAGGGAACCCCCTTCCTTCATCAAAAGCAATATCCAGGAGAAAAGAGCTTCAAAACGCTATCTTGCAGAGAAGGAAATCAGACAAGGCAATGGCAGCCCGCTCCAGTACCATTGCCTGGAGAATCCCACGGACAGAGGAGCCTGGTAGGCTGCAACCCCGGGGTCACTAAGAGTCGGACACGACTTCACTGAGTGACTTCACTTTCACTTTTCACTTTCATGTACTGGAGGAGGACATGGCAACCCACTCCAGTGTTCTTGCCTGGAGAATCCCAGGGACAGAGGAGCCTGGTAGGCTGCTGTCTATGGGGTCGCGCAGAGTCAGGCACGACTGAAGCGACGTGGCAGCAGCAGCAGAGAAGGAAATGGCACCACCTGCAGTACTCTGGTCTCAGAAATCCTAGGGACAGAGGAGCTTGGTGGGCTACAGTCCAAAAGCAGGGCATTTCTGACGGGAGGAAACAGTCCCAGGGAAGCTGAGCTGCTCACCAAAGGCCCCAGAGCTTTGGATAGCACACCAGAGCTGTGGCTGAGGATTCCCAGCTGCCATGCCTCTTGATCCTGGCCTCTTTCACTAGATACGTGTGTGGAAAACTAGAATCTCAAATATGCCCTGGTGGTTCCATAGTCAAGAATCCACCTGCCAGTGCTGGAGATGCATGTGCGATCCCTAGGATGGGAAGATGCCACATCCTATGGAGCCCGTGTGCCACAACTGCCGAGCCTGTGCTCTAGATCCTGGAAGCCACGATGCCGAGTTCACATGCCGCAGCCACTGAAGCCCGTGAGCCTGTGCCCCTCAACAAGAGGACACACTGCAGTGAGAAGCCTGCAAACCACTCGTTATGGCCCATGCTCACCAAAACTAGAGAAAAGCCCACACACAAAGATGCAACACAGCCAACAATCAATACAACTCTTTTCCTAAAACAAATGCACATCTGACAAAGAAACTGTACTCGAATTGTCCAAGAACACTAGAGCAAACAAGCCCATTCATAATTGGTAACGACTGAAATAGACACCTGGCCACTGAGGGTATACTGATAGTAAACTATCATACAAAAACATACTCAAGATACTGGTGCGATGCACGCAGAGCCCCCTTTGAAAGACAATCTGACAGTTTTTTTTTTTTCAGTAACCACGTGGGACAAGCACTGAATTCTGTGTATGACAAGCGGTGGAAGCCAGGTATCTTACCATTGGAAGGCAAAGTTCCAGATAAACAAAAGGAAACGTTACAATGTCCATGTCGTGGTGGATCAGGTTGGAGACATCATCACAAATTACCTTTAACTGAATATGTTCAAAGGTGAGCTGGAATACATGGAGATATATCTCCATGTATTGTCAGCTGAGCATATTGAGCTCCTACATGTATGTTTAAATATCATTCTCTAATAAAAGGGAACAGGAAACATCTCCGATGGCCTGGTGGTAAAGAAGCTGCCTACCGATGCAGGGAACACGGGTTCAATTCCTGTGTAGAAGATTCCACACGCCCAGGGGCAATGAAGCCCTTGAACAACTCTTGACGTTTGCATGCTCCAGAGCCCAAGGTTCTGCACACAGAGAAAGCACTGCAATGAGAAGCCATGGCACAGCAACTAGAAGGTAGCCTCTGCTCACTACAACTAGACAAAGGAGCAATAAAGACCCAGCACAGTCAAAAATAATGTCATGTTAAAAAAAGGACAGTTCTTTGAAGAAATGACTGAGACTAGGGGTGCGACTGTAAATATATGAGCCAGGGTCATCTTCAATTATGAGAAATTAAAGAAACTAAAGACAACTATCAAGCTGTCCAAACGGATACAAATGAATGACGACACAGTGTTATCTGTATACACCAGCAAATAACAATCTGAAAGGGAATTGAAACAAACAATTCCCCCTTCAATCATGTCAACATTAATAAAAGACTTTGCTATGGATGGAATGAGGATGACAAGACTGGCACACTGGAAATGATACATGATTGCTGGAAAAATACCCTCAAGCCATGGACAGAGACTCCATAGCGATGACAAGACTTTCAGTTGGCAATACCGTGGAATGCATCTGCCATCTGAAATGAAGATTCAATATGAATTACAAAAGGCTGAAAGGTGGGCTGCTAAACCACAAAAAGATGCCAGCATTCTTGGCCTCCAGAGGAGAATTCAATCCAGGGCAAGTGACGAAGCTTGATGGCTCAGAGGTTTTCTGTGAAAAAGTTTGATTCAAGTAGAAAAGAGATCGAGAGAGCTGCTGACGTAGACATTCAAAGGGGGAAGAAAGAGTACCCCCTGCTAGTCTTTAGCCAGATGTTATACAGCCACTAGCAGTCTGCTAAGGAAAGAAAGACAATGTCTCAGAGAATGGCACCAGGCCCCTCACCCACAGCATGCATTGAGATCACATTGGCAGCAGATGAGTCATCCCAGGCCAGAAAATGATGGACATGAATCTTGAAAGAAAGGCAGATTTCCAAGCAAATATATAGTTTCATTCACAGAGGTTAAGAGAACCAGGTATGAGTAAGACAAACCGGTTTGTCGAGTCGTTTCTGAGCCCTTAGGGGGAACTGACCTGAAGACATTAACATACCTTAAGACAAACATTTCCATAAGAACAATGCATTGCTTAGTTCAAGGTTTGAGAAAAGTTAAATTCAGGTGGAGCCAGGAGTTGTCATGGCAACACAGAATTTTCAGAGAAACCTTCTTTTACATTTGTATCAAGATGGAGAAAAAAAAACCGCAGCCCTCTTTGGTCTCCTCCTGCCTCTTAAGAGAGAGAAAAAAACGTCTGACACTTGCAGTTTATTTTCTCTGTCTGGAGACCCCTGGCCTTCCTGCCTGTTATCCTCTCCAGGCCTGTAGGAAGCAATACACCTCGGCTGCTTGGGAAAAGCCGCGCGGGTCTGAGCTGTATGCAAAGGGGTGAAGCGGTAAAACCCTCGGCCCCCAAAGGCGAGGCTTTTCTGCGATCGCCATTTCAGTCGGCTCCGAGACTGCAAACAAAGGGCAGAAGACATGGTTCCCTGCTCCCGCCGAGTCCGAGTTCCCTTACCTGTGGTCCACAGCCCTGCGCTCTGCTCGCTGGATGCCAATCGACGGGGACCCAGGAGCCCACGAAACGAGCAGTCCCAGCTGCAATGGCGAGCCCTGAGAGCACAACTGGGGACCCCTGGCCCCGAGGCGCCGCCATGTTCACCCCGCCCCAGACCCGCTCCGTGAGCCGCGCCCCTGACCAGCCGCCCAGGCTCGCCCCGCCCCCGACGCGCGCACGGTGCGCCCCGCCCCGCCCACGCCCCCTGCCAGGCCAGGCCCGCGGACCGCGACTGCCTCCAGGGGAAACACAAGGACAAGCAGATCCACCCCACCGGAGACAACCCAAGCTTTTTCTCAGCTCATCTGTCTATGATTTAGGGATAAGAAGCAAAGATGACCTAGGACAGCCATGATATTCTATAGAGCCAGACCCTGGCGCGCAGAGGCTTGAAGAGGGCCCGGGAGCGCTGCCTGAAACAGCAAGCCTCTGTAGCATAGCGGTTAGGCAGGCTGGTAAGTCAGGCAGACTAGGGTCTGTAGGTCAGGAGTTCAAGTCCCGGGTTTAACTCTTTCCCTTTTAGGGGGCGGGGGACCACAAGAGGCGGGGCTTAAGACCAGAAAAGTTTCTTTTGATTTTAGAGGTTTATTGTGAAGCTTAGGGTTAGGGTTCGGGCAACCCCCCAACTCGCTCGGGTTTCGGGTTCGGGGTTAGGGTTAGAATTGGGGAACCCCCCTCTTCTTAGAGTTCGGGTTTGGTTAGGGTTCAGGTCAGGGTCAGGGTTCAGGTTAGGTTAGGGCTAAAGTGAGCGCTAATGGGGCCCATAGTTCTTTATTAGCCTGCCTGGCGGGCGGAGGCTTGAAAGAGTGCCTGGGAGCAGCATGAAACCCGGGGGCTTTGTTAGCATAGCGGTTAGGCTGACGGCCGAGTAAACATGCAATCTGGCTTGTGGGTCAGAAGTTCCAGTCCGGGCTGCCTTTTTGCTTTGAGCGGATGGGGGACCGCAAGGGGCGGGCTTAGGCCAGAAAAGTTTCTTTTTCTTTAGAGTTTTATTGTTAGGGTTAGGGTTAGGGTTAGGGTGCCGGCATCCCCTCAACTTGTTAGGGTTCAGGTTCAGAGTTCGGGTTACGGGAATCCCCTCCCTTCTTAGGGTTTGGATTCGGGTTCGGGTTAGGGTTCAGGGTTCGGGTTGGGGTTGGAGTTCAGGTTTGGGTTCCGGGTTCGCGGTTCTCGTTTGGGGTTTGGGGTTCCGATTAGGGGTTCAAGGTTCAGCTTAGGGGTTTGGGGTTTGGGGATCAGGTTATGGGTTCTCGTTCAGATTAGGGGTTTGCAGTTGGGGTTTGGGGTTTGAGGATCGGGTTAAGGGTTTGGGGTTTGGGGCTGCGCGGTTTGAGTTTGGGGCTTGGTTTGGGGTTTGGGGATCAGGTTAGGGGTTCTCGGATTGGTTTAGAGGTTCGCAGTTGGGGTTTGGGGTTTGAGGTTAGGGTTAGGGGTTTGGGTTTGAGGTTCACGTTGGGGTTGGGGATTGGGATTCGGGTTAGGGGTTTGGGGTTCGCAGGTTTGGGTTTGGGGTTTGGGTTAGGGTTCGCGTTAGGATTTGGGGTTTGGGTTCGGGGTAGGGATTCTCGTTCGGGTTAGGGGTTGGCAGTTTAGGTTAAGGCTTAGGGGTTTGGGGTTTGGAGTTTGGGATTTGGGTGAGGGTTCGCGTTTGGGGTTCCAGTTATGGTTTGGGGTTTGGGTTGAGGTTGGGGTTGGGGATTAGGGGTTCGGTTTCTGGGTTGACGGTTTGGGTTAGGGATTAGGGTTTAGGATTTGGGTTTGGGGTTTGGGGATTCGGGTTGAGGTTCCGATTAGGGGTTGAGTATGTGAGGTTTGTGGTTCGGGGTCGAGATTTGAGGTTTGGGGTTTGGGTTCAGGGGATTGGGTCATGGTTTGGGGTTGGGGGTGTGAGGTGCAGTTTCGAGTTTTGCTGTTCGGGTTAGGAATTAGGGTTGGCAGTTCGGGGTTCGGCTTAGAGGTTTGGGGTGTGCGGTTTTGGATTTGAGGTTTGGGGTTCCGGTTAGGGGTTTGGGGTTTGGGGTTCGGGTTAGCAGTTTGGAGTTTGGGTTTGGGGGTTGGGGTTTCGGGGGTTTAGGGTTCGGTTTTGGTGTTTGCGGTTTGGGATTGGGGTTTGGGATTTGGGTTCAGGTTAGGGGTTTTGCGATTCGGTTAGGGGTTTGGGGTTCGGGTTCGGGGTGTGGGGTGGGGGTACAGGTTAGGGTTTGGGTTCAGGGTTTGGGGTTCGGTTTAGGGGTGTGCGGTTTGGGTTTGGTTTGGGGTTCGGGCTAGTGGTTTGGGGTTCGGGTTGGGTTCTGGATTGGGGTTCGGGAGTTATGGATTCGGGGTTTGGGCTTACGTGTTTCAGGATTTTGCGGTTCGGGGCTTTGAGGGTCGGGGTTTGGGTTTGGGGTTTAGGGCTCGGGTTATGGGGTTTGGGTTAGGGTTAGGGGTTCACGGTACGGGTTAGGTGTTTGGGGTTCGGAGTTTGGGATTGGGTTAGGGGTTTTGAGTTCGGGGTAAGGGTTTGGGAGTTCCCTGTTCAGGGTTTGGGGTTTGCGGTTGGGATAGGGGTTCAGATTCAGGATATGGGTTTGGGGTTCGGGTACCATGCTTGGGTATGTGGTTCGGGGTTTGGGGTATGTGGTTCATTGTTTGGGGTTTTGAAAGCCCTCCTTGCAGGGAGCTAGGTGCGCCTCCAGTACGGCCAGAGCTCTGGCTCTGCTCAGAGCCCGATCTGGCAGAGTTCCCGTCACCGAGGCTGCTCTGCATGAGGCGAGCCTTGCGCAGACTTGCCTTGGCTTTTAGGCTCCCTCCCTAGGAAGGAGCAGGCTGGTGTGAGGCTGCGGAGACGCCACTGGCGCCTTCCTGGCTTCAGCTCTTCCCCTGCCTTGCCTTTGCACTTAGGTCCCAAGCGTCCTTGAGGAGGCTCAGGGGGCTGGTGGGGTTGCACACTACCAAGGGCTCCAGACAGTGAGAGTTCTGTAGGAGGGATCGAAAGGCAACAGCAGGGCTCCTTCAGCGGTTGCTTGGCCGCCCAGACTCAGCGCCACACGGAGAGCACCAGGTTCCAAGGGCCCCTGGCTGGGTTTTGCAGCCCGAACACCAGAGGCTGACTCCGTGGGTGCCTAGAAAGTGTGTGACAGACGTAGGTTCCCGCACTCTCCTCCCCAGCAGAGACATGTGCAGGTGGTTGGGGCCTGATCCTGCGTGTCTGGGTTCCTGCCCACAGCCCCAACTCAGGGGAAGCAGCCCCTGAGGCAAGACCTGCTGGAGGAGCCCTGCGCCCCGCCTGATAGGCGAGTGCACAGCCAGCAGGGAAGCGAGCCTCCTCGGGGGAAGAGGAGGCAGCCCAGCCCCGTCAAGGAAAGCCCTGCTTGCACGGAGCTAAGTGCGCCTCCAGTACGGCAGAGCTCTAGCTCTGCTCAGAGCCCCGATCTGGCAGAGTTCCTGGCGCGAGGCTGCTCTGCCGGGGCTAGCCTTGCCCAGACTTGCCTTGCTTTTAGGCTGCCTCCCAGGAAGGAGCAGGCAGCAGGAGCCTGGGAGTCGCCACTGGCGCCTTTCTTGCCTCAGCTCCAATCCTGCCTTGCCTTTGCACTTAGGTCCCAGTCCTCCTTAAGGAGGCTTAGGGGCTGGTGGGTTGCACACTGCCAAGGGCTCCAGCAGTGAGAATTCTGTCAGAGGGAAAGAGGCAACTGCAGGGCTCCTCCAGCGGTTTCTTGGCCGCCCAGATCAGCGCCGCACGGAGAGCACCAGGCTCCCAGGGCCCCTGGCTGGGGTTTTCAGCCCCGCACACACGGAGGCTGATTCCTTGGGTGCCAGAAAGTGTATGACAGACGTAGGTTCCCTAGCACTCTCCTCCCCAGCAGAGACATGTGCAGGTGTTTGGGGCCTGATCCTGCGTGTCTGGGTTCCTGCCCACAGCCCCAACTCAGGGGAAGCAGCCCCTGAGGCAAGACCTGCTGGAGGAGCCCTGCGCCCCGCCTGATAGGCGAGTGCACAGCCAGCAGGGAAGCGAGCCTCCTCGGGGAAGAGGAGGCAGCAAGTC
>NW_017212422.1:0-16629 GCF_001704415.2 Capra hircus
CACTAGGCCCTTCTGTCCTCCACCATTTCTCAGAGTTTGCTCATATTCATATTCGTGTCCACTGAGTCAACGATGCTATCTAACCATCTCCTACTCTGCCACCTGCGTCTCCTTTTGCGTTCAGTCTTTCCTAGCATCAGGGTCTTTTCCAGTGAGTCAGCTCTTTGCATCAGGTGACCAAAGTATTGGAGCTTCAGCTTTCAGTATCAGTCCTTCCAATGACTATTCAGGGTTGATTTCCTTTAGGACTGACTGGTTTGATCTCCTTGCAGTCCAAGGGACTCAACAAGAGTCTTCTCCAGCACCACATAGTTTCTGACTACATATGACTACTGACCTTGTATAAGCAAAGTGATATCTCTGCTTTTTAATATCCTGTCTAGGTTTATCATCGCTATTCTTCCAAGGAACAAGCGTCTTTTAATTTTGTGGCTTCAGTCACCATCCTCAGTGAATTTAGAGCCCAATCAAATAAAATCTGTCACAGTTTCCACTTTTCCCCCTTCTGTTTGCCATGAAGTGATGGGACCAGATACCATGATCTTAGTTTTTTGAATGTTGAGTTTTAAGCCAGCTTTTTCACTCTCCTCTTTCATCCTCATCAAGAGGCCTTTTATTTCCTCTTCACTTTCTGCTGTTAGAGTGGTATCATATGTGTTTCTGAGGTGGTTGATATTTTTCCTAGCACTCTTGATTCCAGCTTGTGATTCATCTAGCCCAGCATTTTGCATGATGTACTCTGCATATAAGTTAAATAAGCAGAGGTTACAATTCTGTTATCAGACATGGTGGTGGTTATTGTTGTTGTTTAGTCACTAAGTTGTGTCTGATTCTTTGTGACCCCATGGACTGTAGGCCACCAGGCTCCTTTGTCCATAGGATTTTCCAGGCAAGTATACTGGAAAGGGTTGTGATTTTCTTCTCCAGGGGATTTTTCCCTACCCAGGGATCAAACCCGCATCTCCTGCATTGCAGTCAGGTCCTTTACCACTGAGCCACCCAGGAAGCCCTTTAGACATGGTAAAATTCATAAAATAGAAATTACAGTAGATACAAAGTGATATAGACAAACACACTAATAGGATATTTAACACACATCTCTCAAGACAGGCTAAGAGTACAAAAAGTAAAGGGGCTGAAGACTTCAATGAATAAGATAGATCGTGTGTATGTGTGTATATGTATATATTATGTATGTATACCAAACTGTATACCATGGCAAATACCCTTCCACCTTGAAATTTAAAGCTCTTTGTTTAAACAATTTTTGTTTGGAAAACGGATATTTAAGCCAAAATTTCAAAATTCCTAAAACATAGTCATAATAAACATCACATCAGAAGTCTGAGATACAATCAAAGGGGTGATTGGAAAACAAATTATAGCCTTAAATACCTGTCATAAATAAAAATGAAAGGATAAATATTAAAAGTTTAAGCTCCCAATTCAGAAAGCTAGAAAAAGTAATTACCCAAAGAAACTACGGAGAAATAAATAGAAAAAATAAAGATAAAAAGAGATTAATGAGGTGGAAAATAGAAAAGCAGAAGATCAAAGTGCTGGTTCTTTGGAGAAAGCATCAACAAAATATACAAGCCACTAGTTAGCCTAATAAAGAAAAAAGCAATAAGAGCAGATATACAGAAGTAGAAATGACGAAGGGAGCAATACTGTAATAAACCAGAAAAGCTAGTTAAGACCATCACAAGGTTTAAACAGATCTATAGAAAAAATATTTTCAAAACACCTTCATCAAAGCACTAGGTACAGATTATTTTACAGGGAAATCCTACAAAACCTTGAATACCAAATAGTCTCAATTCTTCTTAATGACCTGCAAGTTGCTGTAGGTCAGTGACACCCACAGAACTTTTCTGTGATGATTGAAATGTTTTGTGTCTTCGCTGTCCAGCATGTCACATGTCCAGCCTCATGTGACGTAGAGCACTTGGAATGTGGCTACTGCAACTAAAGAATTGAATTTTTACTTTTATTTAATTGTAATTTAAAGTTGAAAACCTATGTGATTGGTGGCTATGGTGTTAGACAGTGCACTTCTGGATCACAGAAAAAATAAGAAAATAGCCAAATTCTTTTTATAAGCAGAAGGAAATGGCAACCCACTCCAGTACTCCTGCCTGGAAATTCGTGGACTGGAATTTTCAGGTCAGACACGACTGAGCAACTTCACTTCACTTCAGAACTTTGATACTTAAACCTGATTTAAACACACAAACATACACACACACACACACACCATCTTTATAATAAAGTTTTGAAATCAAGAAATGTGCATTCTCACAAGTCTGCAGAGTTTTGTCAAAGTTCATATGACTTTCTTCCTTTGCTATTTTAATATGGTAAAGTCCACTAATGATTTCGCTAAACTTAAATCTTCATTCTCCCCAAACCCCTACTACTTTGTCTTGATGAATCACCGTTTTAAATGTGTTGAATTCTAACACACACACACACACACACACACACCACACACAGCACCCTGTCATGTATGAGTAGTATTATAAAAATCTTAAAAATGTTAGGAATTAGAATTCAACATATTTAAAACAGTGATTCATCAAGACAAAGTAGTAGGGGTTTGGGGAGAATGAAAAGATTTAAGTTTAGTGAAATCATTAGTGGACTTTACCATATTAAAATAGGAAAGGAAGGAAGTCATATGAACTTTGACAAAACTCTGCAGACTTGTGAGAATACACATTTCTTGATTTCAAAACTTACTGTAAAGCCAACAGTACTCAAGACATTGTGGTACTGGCATAAAATGAACATAGACTTATAGATAAGAGGATTAGATTTGAGAGTCTAGAAATAAACCCATACATTTATCCTCAGTTTATTTTCAGCAAAGGTGCCAAGATAATTCAGCAGGGTTTTCAACAGCCTGCACAGGGACAACTGGATATTCACATATAAAAAAATGAAATTGGACCCCGCCTCCACACCATAGTTTTGTTTTTTGTGTGTTTTTTTTGCTCAGTTGTGTCCAACTCTTTTGCGACCCCATGGACTATAGCCTACCAGGCTCCTCCATCAGAGGATTTTCCAAGCAAGAGTATTGGAGTGGGTTGCCATTTCACACCATATACAAAAATTAATTGGCAGGTAGATAACAGACCTAAAACTCTAGGAAGAAAACTTGGGAGTAAATCTTCACGACTTTTGGATTAGGCAGTGGTTTCTTAGATCTGGCTCCAAAAAGCACAAAGAACAGAAAAAAACTGATAGATCTCAAAATTAAAAGTTTTAAATTTTGCTTCCAGAAACACTGTCAGGGAAGTGAAAAGACAACCCACACGACGGGAGAAAATAGGCAAATCTAAAAAGGCAGAGAGGTTAGTGGTTTCCAAGGACTGGGATAAACTGAGAATGGGGAGAGTGGAGGAATGATAAAATCTTTCCAAAATTGGGTAGAATTATCTTTAGAGAAAAGATGTCGCTCAGTCATGTCCGACTCTTTGTGATCCCATGGACTAGCCTATCAGGCTCCTCCATCCATGGGATTTTCCCAGGCAAGAGTACTGGAGTGGGTTGCCATTTCCTTCTCCAGGGGATCTTCCTGACCCAGGGATCTGAACCCAGGTCTCTTGCATTGCAGGCATATGCTTTACCGTCTGAGCCACCAGGGGAGTCAATAGAATTATCTTTGCATAACTCTAAAAACCACTGAATCAGATACTTAAAAGTATAATTGAGTTTCACCACAATAAAGCTATTATTTTTTCAAAGTCACATAAACCAAGTCAACATACAATATTGTATGCTGAACGTTGAGAAAACTGGGTATCCACATGCAAAAAAAAATGAAATTGGACCTTTACCTTGCACTCTTATATAATAATTAATTCAAAATGGATCAACAACCTAAATGTAGGAGCTAAAAACCATACAACTTAGAAGAAAACATACAGGAAAAGCTTTATGACATTGAAATTGGCAGTGGTGTCCAGATATGACATCAAAAACACAGGCAATAAAAGAAAAATAATAGTTATATTTGACTGCATCAAAATTAAAAATTTTGTTTATTAAAGGAAAGTGTTAGAGTGAAAAGGGAACTCATGGAATGGGAGAAAATATTTGTCGATCATATATCTGGCCAGGGGTTACTATCCAGAATATATTTTTTAAGACTTTTTGAACTCAGCAGTAACAAACAACTTGATTGAAAAATAAGCAAAGGACTTGAATAGACATTTCTCTGTAGAAGATATACAAATGTCCAATAAGCACATGAAAAGATACTCTATACTGCTAATCATTTAGGGAAATCAAAATCACAATGAGATAATACTTCACACCCATTAGAATGGCTATTATCAAATAAATAGAAAATAACAAGTGTTGGTGAGGATGTGGAGAAATTGGAACTTTGTGTATCGGTGAGTATTAGAAATGAAAAATGGCATAGTCACTATGAAAAACAATATGGTGTTTCCACAAAAAACGTTAAAAGTTAAATTACCATGGTGGGGAAGGGGGAAGGGGAGGTCGCTCAGTCGTGTCTGACTCTTTGTGACCCCAGGGACTGTAGCCCACCAGGCTCCTCCATCCATGAGATTTTCCAGGGGAGAGTACTGGAGTGGGGTGCCATTTCCTTCTCCAGGGGATCTTCCCCACCCAGGAATCAAACCCAGGTCTCCTGCATCGTAGGCAGACGCTTTACTGTCTGAGCCACCATAAATTACCATATGATCTAGCAATTCCACTTTGGGATAGATAGGCAAAAGCATATAAAGTAAGGACTCAAGGAGATATTTTTATACCCATATTTAGCAGCATTATTCATAATATCCAAAAGGCCAAAACAGCCCAAGTTTCCACTGAGAGAAGAATGAGTAAATAAAATGTGGTATATACACATAGTAGAATATTATTCAGCTTTACAAAGGAAGGAGGTTCTGACGTGCTACAGGGTGAGTGAACCTTAAAGATACTATGTTAAATGAAATAAGCCAGTCACAAAAGAACAAATACTATATGATTCCACTGTGACCTACAGAAAAAAGAATGACATTTGCAAGGAACTAGGAGAGGGGAGAAAGGAATGAGGAGTTATGTTTAATGGGCAGAGTTTCCTGTGAGGAAGATGAAAAAATTCTGAAAATACATGATGGTGATGATTACACATTGATATGAACGTACTTAATACCATTTACTTTTGAGAAAGAGAAGGAAATACATGTGTATACACACATGCACATATATATAATGTACATGAATTTATATATATTTTATATACTTATTTTTATAAAAAGAAACACTGGACTATTAAAACGAGAAAATAATGAAAAGATTGCCTATGGGGAGTGTCTGGGAATAGTGTGGAAAAAATAGAAATGAGAGACTTCTTGGAGAATACCCATTTATATTCTTTTGACTTCTGAATTACTTGAATGTGTTACTTGTTACATAAAATTAAATCAAAAATATATGAACAGGCATATACTAAAATTGGCTAACTTTTCAGTACAGTTCAGTCACTCAGTCGTGTCTGACTCTTTGTGACCCCATGAATCGCAGCACGCCAGGCCTCCCTGTCCATCACTAACTCCCGGAGTTCACTCAGACTCAGGTCCATCAAGTCAGTGATGCCATCCAGCCATCTCATCCTCTGTCGTCCCATTCTCCTCCTGCCCTCAATCCCTCCCAGCATCAGAGTTTTTTCCAGTGAGTCAACACTTCACATGAGGTGGCCAAAGTACTGGAGTTTCAGCTTTAGCATCATTCCTTCCAAAGAAATCCCAGGACTGATCTCCTTCAGAATGGACTGGTTGGATCTCCTTGCAGTCCAAGGGACTCTCAAGAGTCTTCTCCAACACCACAGTTCAAAAGCATCAATTCTTCGGCGCTCAGCCTTCTTCACAGTCCAACTCTCACATCCATACATGACCACTGGAAAAACCATAGCCTTGACTAGACGGACCTTAGTCGGTAAAGTAATGTCTCTGCTTTTCAATATGCTGTCTAGGTTGGTCATAACTTTTCTTCCAAGGAGTAAGCGTCTTAATTTCATGGCTGCAGTCACCATCTGCAGTGATCTTGGAGCCCCAAAAAATAAGGTCTGACACTGTTTCCACTGTTTCCGGATGCCATGATCTTCATTTTCTGAATGCTGAGCTTTAAGTCAACTTTTTCACTCTCCTCTTTCACTTTCTTTTTTTTTTTTTTTTTTTCAGTACCAATAAGTTTTTATTCATTGTATATTCCCAAGGAAAACAAGGAAGGGAAAAGGGTCAGCGTGTGTGTTACAAAATGATAGCAAATGGGAAAGAAAGTACCTGGCACAGCAAAATCAGCCATCAAATAAACACTGCCCAGATGGGGTCTCCAAAGCCCGAGGGGCTATGTCTCCTGCAGTTCAGGAATGAGAAGAAGGGATGAGGAAAAGAACAGATGGGTACATGCTTTTCTACCCTCCCTCCCTCCCTCCCCATAAATTCAAGATTTCATACAAAGCTTTGGTTTCTAGCAGTAAACATGGAGTTACATTCGTCCGTCTGCTATTAAACAATCTTGTGGCTACTTTGACATAAGTTTCTTGCACCTGCATAAAAGTTCCTGAGTGACTTGGATATACATTCATCTTTCCTTTCATGGTCTCCCAGCCCCACCTTCTACATGGAAGGCCCCCTTCATTGCTTCTCTCTACCCTTGGAGTTGGTCTTTATCCATCCAAATACATCAGTCCGTTTAGCATGAATCACATCAAGGAATGGACATGACTCGAGATTGGGAACAAGGGATGGAGCGATCTTAGCTTCTTCAGGATTTTTGCACAAATCACTTAATCACAGATACCCCACAAATTAAACGTATAGGTATATGGTCTATTTTGGGGGGTACAAAGGTGGAAAGAAGAGGGAGTAGGAATCTAGTTTTCAGGACAGATCTTGTTTGAAATAGGAAATAGAGGAAGGGGAACACAAAAGAAAGTGTAGTTCAAGACCCCCCCCAACTTCAAGAGGGGCCCCCAAGCTTATGTTTCAGATCTTTTTGCCTGGTGCAGAACATTTTGTCAAAGATGCTTTGGCTATTTTTCTCAATATAAAAAGAAGTTTGTAAACAATAAAACCCCAAAAGAACATGGAGAAGACCAACACATTGTATTTACACAAACTAGGCCACCTAGCAATCACCAAATCAGCTACTTGTGAAGTCCTACAAAGCCCAGACAAATATAATAACTAGAGGGGGCAGCAGCTGGGGGAGACAAGGATCAGACACACATCATCCAATGCGTTCTATTGCGTTTGCCCCGTGACAACACAGTGAGGTAGGTCTGCAGTGATCTCACAGCTTGTAAACGAACCCCCCGCCCCCACCGCCCTTTCTCCTTTAGCTGCCATGATACTAATCACTGCTGCAGCAGAGTAGGACCCTGGCTCTGGGAACCACAAAGAAGCCATTGCTGATGGTCTCTCCAGAAGCCAAGAAGGAAAAGCCCAGAATTGGTAAAGATCTTGTCCTTGCTTCACATATCCATCCCTGGGCAGCTCAAGATGGGTACAGTGGCTTTGTTACCTCTTTCACTTTCATCAAGAGGCTTTTTTGTTCCTCCTCACTTTCTGCCATAAGGGTGGTGTCATCTGCATATCTGAGGTTATTGATATTTCTCCCGGCAATCTTGATTCCAGCTTGTGTTTCTTCCAGTCCAGTGTTTCTCATGATGTACTCTGCATAGAAGTTCAATAAGCAGGGTGACAGTATATAAACAGAAACAAACTGAACTCTGTATCAAATGATTATCATAGCCACATTGAAAAACTTCCAACAATCAGAACCCTTACAGTACACCCTCATTGGGAGATATTTCAAAGGAAGAGGAAATTCTGATTTTTTTTAACAATGTTAGTGGTTTTGCCATAATAATCTGAAACTATTTTGTGTGTATTGAAGATAGATGTAATGAGTAAATAGATACAAAATATGGAATAGAAGATGAGGAAGAACCTTGCAGTGTAGGATTGAATTGAAGGTATGTTATGAACTCTTTACTTAAAATAGGTATATAAATCTACAATTATATATATATTAAAATATCCATATATATTAACATATAATACATATTCGCTTAGAATATATACATGTTTACATATGTATATGTATATATTCCAAGATGGTACATGTATATGTGTATGTATGTATATGTTCCAAGCTCTGTCTGTTGAAAGGCCTAGAAACAATGACTCCTCAGTAGCAATGTGAGGAGTTGATTTCTAAATTTCCAGATTACTTGATTTCTAAATCCCATTCTCCACTAAAAGGAATCATGGCTCCTTGAAGCAATGGCTATTTCAAGACTGAGCAACAGGTGAATCTGGAACATCTTATTTTGCCAGAAAACAGTTTCAGAGAATGATGGGTACATATCAAAAGGATATAGGAGCCAGCCTAAAGAGACTTTGACTAACCAAACCTGGAAAAATAAAACCATCAAAAAGAATAATAAAAATAAAAATATTATAGTAGTTGCACCATGGGTCCCTAGTGAAACACTAGAAAAAAAAAGTTGCAGAGAAAGTTCTTTGCAGAATTTCAGCTAATAAATATTAAAAGTGATAGAAAGTTATCATTTTGGCAATCACCACTTTAATGAATTCAGGCCAAGACAATCAATGAATGCTAAGAAAAGCTTATAGTCCTGAAGTTTTTCCCCACTGATTATCTATTAATTACAAGGGGGAATTATAATAAAGAAATCTGTCAGTCATTCCTTAACAAGTGATCAAATTTAGTATCATCAATGATTAGACCAACATATATACCTCTTAAAGCAATGAAGTGAGAAGTACTCAACATCACTTGTGTGGTACTTTTGTCAAAACTATTTAACATGAATGTAGTCATAAGGAAGCAATCAGAAATCCAAATTGTGGGACATTCTATAAAACAGTTAAGACTCTTCAAAAGTAGTAATTTCGTGAAAAACAAAAGGCAACTGAACAATTGTAGATTAAAGGAGACTAAAGATACATGACAACCAAATACAATAGGTAATCCTTGGAAGAAAAGTTATGACCAACCTAGACAGCATATTGAAAAGCAGAGACATTACTTTGCCGACTAAAGTCCGTCTAGTTAAGGCTATGGTTTTTTCCTGTGGTCATGTATGGATGTGAGAGTTGGACTGTGAAGAAGGCTGAGTGGCGAAGAATTGATGCTTTTGAACTGTGGTGTTGGAGAAGACTCTTGAGAGTCCCTTGGACTGCAAGGAGATTCAACCAGTTCATTCTGAAGACAGCCCTGGGTGTTCTTTGGAAGGAATGATGCTGAAGCTGAAACTCCAATACTTTGGCCACCTCATGTGAAGAGTTGACTCGTTGGAAAAGACTGATGCTGGGAGGGATTGGGGGCAGGAGGAGAAGGGGACGACCGAGGATGGCATCGCTGCCTCGATGGACGTGAGTCTGAGTGAACTCCGGGAGTTGGTGATGGACAGGGAGGCCTGGTGTGCTGCAATTCATGGGGTTGCAAAGAGTCAGACACGACTGAGCGACTGAACTGAACTGAACTGAATCCATGGTGTAATTTTTAAGTGAAATAGCTATAAAGATTTGAGGACAGTTGAGAATATTTTTAATTAAATTTCTTGGATAAGATAATATTGTAGTTTTAAAGAAGAATGTCCTTGTTGCCAGGACACATGTCCTGACATATATAGAGGTGAACTATCATGATGTCTCTAACTTTGTTCAAGGAAAACTGTGTGGCTAGGTGGAAAGCAGCTGTGGTGAAGCAGTATTTAGTTGCCGAACCAGGTGGAAGGTGCATGGTTTGTTCATGTACTGTTTTTGCTACTTTTCTCTAGGTTTAAAATTTTTCAAAATAAAAAATTTTAAATAAATTATGAATATAATTACATGTATATATGTGTGTGTGTTCATGTTCCCCAGGCCTCCTCTGAACTTCTCCCGAGTTCCTGAATCAGAATCTCTAGGTAATGGGGCTTGGGATTCTGCGTGGTAAAATGGCTCGCCTGCGACTCTGACACAGCTGGTTTATATTTAGGAAGCATTGCTCTTGAGACCATTCTTCTCTATTAAAATCTTGTGTGGTTTGTGTGTATGAGTATAAGTGTGTGTGTTCTGTTCAAATAGGAACATTGCATAGTCCTCCAGGTGAAAAGGTAGAATGATTCTCAGATAATGTCAATCTTTTCCTCACATCCCCTTGTTTTAATGGTCCATTCTATACTTAGTCTGAGGTTATTTCTTCTAAACAAGACTGTATGGATCACTAATTCTCAAACATGGCTGCCAGTTAGAACCACCTACGCAGCTCTCAAAAATTTCACTCCCTAGACCTTCAGTTCAGTTCAGTTCAGTCCGACTCTTTGCAACCCCATGAAATGCAGCACACCAGGCCTCCCTGTCCATCACCAACTTCCAGAGTTTACCCAAACTCGTGTCCATCGAGTCGGTGATGCCATCCAACCATCTCATCCTCTGTCGTCCTCTTCTCCTCCTGCCCTCAATTTTTCCCAGCATCAGGGTGTTTTCAAATGAGTCAGCTCTTCGCATCAGGTGGCCAAAGTATTGGAGTTCCAGCTTCAACATCAGTCCTTCCAGTGAACACCCAGGACTGATCTCCTTTAGGATGAGGCCTTTCTTCATATCAATTAAATCTGAATTTCTGGGGGTAGGGTAATGTGTTCTTTGGTGCTCCCCAGGGGATTCCAGTGTTCAAAATTGAGAGTCCCTAGTTTAGATCAGAGCTGGCCTCTAGTGAGGCCCCTAGTCAATTGTGTCAGGATCTCAGTATAAACTACCTGTTCAGAAATGATCACATACTCTGGTGTGTGGGGGACATTGACTTGAAAGGAACTCTTATATTCCCAACACTAATCAGTCTTCTCATATGGTCAGTAACCTCTGGAGTCTGACAGTGAAAAGGCGGATTTTAAAAGATCCACATCTCACTTCTGATTATGGAAATTTGAACTCTGTTTCTAGAAACTGATGGAAGGGGTAAAATTTTGGAGAGAAGTAGCTTTAATTACAGTATCTTAAATACTTATGTGATAAAGGTAATTTTAAAAATATTCACTGAACTCTCTTCTCTGCAGAAAGGCCCCTGACATTGAATAATGCCAGACCCATCTTTACCTACACTTGTCTCAAGACTAGTCACAACCACCCCCAGTTAAATAAATCTGTATTAACTTGTGTTTGAGTGTGTATGAGAGTGGAGTAGCAAAGTGGTGACAGCATCCTGGCAGAACCAAAAGGAATTCTAGCAGTCCTTCCCAAATACAGCCTGGCTGAACATTCACTTCTTACTCGGGGAAGAGTTTGTTCAGTGTCTCTCTCTCCCGGCTCTCATTTCTCTCCCTCTCGAGGTGTCATTTAGGTTTAGCCCACCCAGACTCAGTTTGGAAGCACTGCTTTAGTTGCGTCATCAGCTGACGAATACAGAAACAGGGAAAGGGAAGTGAGTTGTCCAAGGTTATGAGTGAGTGAGTGGCATGTTTCTTGACACGTATTTGTGTTTGTACATGTATGTAAAGCTCCTCTGGTAGGAGAAAAATGATTTAGGAATCATCTTGCGAGCCATAGAGTCTAATAACTTAGAGGAGCTTTAGACTCTATTACTTCAAGATGATTCTTGAATCATTTTCTCCTCCCAGAGGAGCTTTACATACATGTACACATGTACATGTGCTCCCTGGTATGAGTGCTGGTTCTATTACCTGCCGCCAGAGGGCATGAACTGCGATTAGATTCTAGCCTGCTTATCTACATTGAAGTCCAGAGCTTGCTCAGATCACTGTTTAAACAGACAAACCTTAATTTATTCAGTAGTCCAACAGTCTTAGGAGCATCTGAAAGTTCTTTGGAACTGGTTGTTTATAAATATTTGTAAAATAAAGCTTAGGTAAGCACAGAATACTCACAAGTGCCTGGGGTTAGACTTGGAGACCTGGCTTTATAATATTACCCCAGCCACTTACTGGTTTAGCTGTGTGGCCAATGGTGAGTTGCTTTACGTTGACTTTTAACCTTCAGTTTCAGGTGCCTGACCTGCCAGATTGTTAATAAACTCTGCCACCACATGCCTTTTGTGAGGATTAAACGGGATAACATGATAAAGCATTTCCTAGCACCCATTTAATAAGTAGAGGTTTTTTCCCTTTGTTTAGTAAAACTTTTATGGAGCTTATATTCTGGTTAGAAAAAACACATTACACACATGGAAAAAAGAAAATTTAGGCACTGATGAAAGCTAAGGATAATAAGGTGCAGAATCTAGGAGGGCTATTTGAGGTAGAGTAGTCTAGGCATCCCACTCTGAGGAGGTGATATTTCAACAAAGAACTAATAAAAAGATTTGAGAAAAGGAAAGGGTGTTGGAGGCAGAGGGACACAGCTTGGTGTGCTTGGAAAATAGAAAGACCAGTACTCAAAGGGCAGGGAAGAGATATATGAATTATAAGATGTAAGCAAGTTCCAGATTTGTAAGTTTTGTTAAATACATAAAGACTTTAGATTTATTTTGTGGTATAAGATGTAAGCATAAGAGTGATGTGATCTGATTTATATTTTTAGAAACGTAACCATATCATTCTGATCGCTGTGTGGAAAATAGACAGTAAGGAGGCAAAAACAGAAGCAGAGTGGTTAGAAAGCTGTTGTCCTAGGATGGGGCAGAGCCTGACTGTGGCTTAGATTAGGGTGTTAATGGGGGAGAAATACAGAATGCAAGGAATGGTTCGGTTAGGATATATTTGATGTAAGACCATCAGTACTTGCTGATTAATTGTATTTGAGAAGCAGTAGAAATGGAAGAACCAAGAGTGACTTCCAGGCTTTATGGTCTCAGAAAAGGGAAAGTGAAGTCGCTCAGTCAGGTCCGACTCTGCAATCCCATGGGCTGTAGCCTACCAGGCTCCTCCATCCGTCAGGCAAGAGTACTGGAGTGGGTTGCTGTTTCCTTCTCCAGGGGATCTTCCCAACCCAGGGATCGAACCCAGGTCTCCTGCATTGCAGGCAGAAGACGCTTTACCTTCTGAAGCCCTTGGGAAGCCCCAAAAGTTTGGTCTCAGAACCTGGGTTTAAATAACTGGTGCTGTTAACCCAGATGAGGTGACTAGAGAAATGGGGTTGTAAAATCAAGAGTTCTGTTTCAGACTCACTCATTTTTGAGATTTCTGGCATCCAAGAATTATAGAATAAGGCAGTTGAAAATATGAGCATGAAACTCAGAACAGAGGTTTGGTTAGAATATAAACTGGCAGTCATCGTTGATGGAAAGGAGTACAGACAAAGAAGAGAGAACAGTGGCAGATACTGAGGTACTCCCACTTTAGAGGTTAAGATTTCTTACCCACCTGGCCTTTTTTTGCACTCCATTGTTTAATTTGAGGAGACCTCAAATTATTGTTTTTCCTTTTCCTTCTTGCACAAATGTACAACTCCAACTCTTTTACCAAGAAGATAGCATGGTAGAACTGAATGATAAAATGCTTGAAGACATTAATGTGCTGATTAATAAGGAAGGCTCTGGAGACAGAAGAGTCCAGTTTAAATCCTGCTCTGCTGTTGACTAGCTCAGTCTTTTATCTATAATAGTCAAAAGCCAGCATTTATTTAATACTTACTACATACCAGCTATCTTTTTAAGTGCTTCACATGTATTTAGATTAACTTGTTTTAATCCTTAAAACAACCCATTGAAGTAGTTACTAGTTTTATCCCACTTTTTTTTTTTTTGAGGAAACTAAAGCCAGAAAGGGGCCTTATTATTTCCCAGATATCAATTTCCCAGATATCACACGCCAGCTAAGTAGCACATCTAAATTTGAATCTAGGCAGCCTGGATCCAAAACCAGTGCTGCTTTTCTCATACCAAATTCACAGAGCTGTGAAAGTGAAGTTGCTCAGTCATGTCCGACTTTGCGACCCCACAGACTGTAGCCCACCAGACTCCTCAGTCCATGGAATTTTCCAGGCAAGATTACTGGAGTGGGTTGCCATTTCCTTCTCCAGCGGATCTTCCCAACCCAGAGATCGAACCTGGGTCTCCCGCACAGCAGGCAGATGCTTTACCGTCTGAGCCACCAGGAGCTGTAGAAGTGATTAAATGAGATAGCCCATTTAAAAGTACTTAGCACTTAGAGGCTAGCACATAATATGAGCATAATAAATGTTTTTTGTGGGAAGTAGCATGGTATAGTGAAAGAGAACCAGGGGGTTGGGGGATAAAGTACTCAGTAATTGGGTTGGCAGCATTTCTGCTTTACCCTTCTCTTGAAGAAGCTTGCTAGGAGGTAGGGAAACATAGTTAATAACCTGAGGTTTGGAGTAAGACCATTATATAGTAGAATCTGTTTCCACCACTTATTACCTGGGACCAGCTACTTCTCTTGAGTTTCTCTTTTATCATTTGCAAACTAGGGATAATGATAGTGTACTTCTCATGGTATTATTTGAAATATCCTGAGAGAGGTACCTATAAAGTAGTACATGATAAGCATTCAATACATATTAGCTATTATTATAATAAGTGTTTCCAGAGTGAGAGGATTTTTTTTTCTTAGCTCAGGCACCAGGATAAGATAAGCCCCTCAGTAACCCACTTCTGAAAAATTGAATTGGGAATTACATGGTGAGGCACTCTAGTTGTTGGAAACTGAGGGCATGAATCTGAATTTTCTAAAGACTCTTGAGAGTCCCTTGGACTGCAAGGAGATCCAACCAGTCCATTCTGAAGGAGATCAACCCTGGGATTTCTTTGGAAGGAATGATGCTAAAGCTGAAGCTCCAGTACTTTGACCACCTCATGTGAAGAGTTGACTCATTGGAAAAGACTCTGATGCTGGGAGGGATTGAGGGCAGGAGGAGAAGGGGATGACAGAGGATGAGGTGGCTGGATGGCATCACGGACTCGATGGACATGAGTCTGAGTGAACTCCGGGAGTTGGTGATGGACAGGGAGGCCTGGTGTGCTGCGATTCATGGGGTTGCAAAGAGTCGGACACGGCTGAACAACTGAACTGAACTGAACTGTAGTCACTCCTCCCTATTCCTCCATTTTACAGAGGTGTAGGGAACATTTCTCTAGAACAGCTGTGCCTTGCTGTGCCTTATTCTTCGGTGTAATGAACTATTCATGGCAGATTTGCTCTAGGTTTGGCTTGCTTCAGCCCTTTCCTGACCTAAGGAGAATTGTTTTAAATACTCTCATGTCTCTCTATCTTCTGCTCAGAGTTGGCTTTATTCTCAGTTATGTTCTCTAGTTAGCAGTGCCAGATCTACAAACACCCTTACAAATATGATCTCAGAGAAAGAAGAGCTCTCCAACATGCATATCATATCAGAAAACAGTTGAGCCAGTTTGGGACATACCATAAAATATTTTGGTCTAAAGGGAATGTGATGCTCTTAAATGGCGTTATCTTGCATTCCATAGCCAGGTAGGTAGGTAGAGCCCACTGTAGACATCCCCACCAAATCACCTGAAATCAGGGTTTGGAGCAGGGTAGGGGGAGTTGCAAAAGGAAAAAAGGCTGGCAGGCAAAAAGGAAGTGGTAGCAGTTTGATAGGAATGTATAAATTGCTGTCTCCGCTGTTGATAAGAATGAGCTATCCCAAGAAGTCTTCTGACCTTGGGAAACCCCATTTAGCCTAGCCAGCTTTGAGACTTAAGCATTTAAATCATGTGGGGTAGTGCCTCTTTTTCTTATTTCCATTTTTTTTCCTCTCTTCTCACACTCCCCCCTTTAATTTAATTATGGCTCTTAATTAATACTTAATCCCAAAAGCTGCTTCTTCCTTTTCCATTTCCCATGCACGTTGATAATTTAGCATAGTATATAAGAGCATGGGCTCAACAGTCAGATTGCCTGGGTTTCAGTCCTTTCTTTGTCATTTGTTCACTTTGAAATCTTAAGCAGTTTACATTATACCTCTCTTCTCATCTATAAAATGAAGATAATTTCTACCTCATGGAGAAGGCGATGGCACCCACACTCCAGTACTCTTGCCTGGAAAATCCCATGGACGAAGGAGCCTGGTAGGCTGCAGTCCATGGGGTCGCGAAGAGTTGGACACAACTGAGCGACTTCACTTTCACTTTTCACTTTCATGCATTGGAGAAGGAAATGGCAACCCACTCCAGTGTTCTTGCCTGGAGAATCCCAGGGACGGGGGAGCCTGGTGGGCTGCCGTCTGTGGAGTCGCACAGAGTCAGACACGACTGAAGTGACTTAGCTACAGCAGCAGATTGTGTTGAGGATTAAATTAGATAACCAGTAGAAAGTGCCTGGCACAGTATCTGGCCCACAGTGAAGTACACAGTAATCAGATATTGTTGTTGCTATTTCTAGCTGTGCAGCTCTGGTTCAACCTGTCTGTCCTTTGTCAAAAACAGGAGAGCTGAGGTTGACTGGGAGATTATCAAAAGGCACTAGATTTTCGTATCTCAAAGTTGAAGGTTGAAGCCAAATTGAAGAGAGCACTTGGAGCTCTAATTGGAAAATATAATAATGATCTTATTCTTATAATTTATTAATTAAATAGTATATTCTTGACTTGTTGTTACTCAGTCACTAAGTCGTGTCCAACTCTTTGCAACCCCATGGACTGTAGCACACCAGGCTCCTCTGTT
>NW_017212423.1:0-16626 GCF_001704415.2 Capra hircus
TCGAGTTGCTAGAGGCCTGTCGCTATCCTCTCCGTCGATGCCAGGGCCTAAGACCTTGTCGGGCGGGGGGCCGGAACCTGAGGATTCGTCTCCAGGGCTGACATGCATCTTGGGTACTTCTGAGATCTCCCCAGGGAGTCATCCTCGTCTCGAGTGGGGCATGCACGTGCGCTTTCCTCCCGCTGCTCGATCAGCAACGAGTGTCACGCTTCCCGTCGCGTGGATCAAGGATCTGTGTCTTTCCCTCGAGCTTTCCACAGCTTTCCCACCAGGCGTTGCTCCACGTGCCACCGTGCTGTGAGTCGATCCCGGCGGAAAGTTGAAGCATGCAGGGGAAACAGGATTCTCTGGAATGGATTGATACATCTGGGGACTCTTGGAATGGTGGCACGACCCATGAGTTCCTCTTGCCTTTCCTGGGCAGCCGCCTCCTCTTGAGATGCTTCGGAAACGTCGGAATTCTTTACCGAGGAAGCAGGGGCAAGGATCCCTCATCTCGAGCTTGGAGGCGGAAACGGAGCTCCTCTGGAGGTGGCCGGACCATCGTGCTTCCTCTGGCAGTGTAGACAGGTATGTCGGGAACTTCTTGAGTTGTAGCAGAGGTGTGTAGACCCTTGGAAGTTCCAAGTTCAGGTGTGATTACTCTCGAGACGCCGCAGAGAAATGGGCCTCATCTCGACTGGACAGAGAACCCCTGGATTTTTTCGAGTTGCGGCAGGTGCTCTCGACATACGACCGTGACCTCAGGGACAGTGTAGCAGAGTGTTCATGCTTACCGCTCGCGGGAATCAAGGGATCTGTGGCTTTCCTCGAGGCTTTCCCACGCGGAGCTTTCCAGAGCGCTATTCCACTCTGCCACCATGGTGTGAGTCGATCCTCGCGCGTGAAAGTCAACCAGTGCAGGGAACAGGAACTCCTTCCCCACAGTAGCGGGTAAACTGCCCCCTTGGTCGTACTTCTCCAGGGCACTTGTGCTGGGGGTTGCCCGCGGAGGTGCGGCCTCAGGCTCCACGTGAGAAAAGCCCCAATTGCTTTAGCTGCAGTCCGACGCTGGCCCCTCAGGGTCTCTGGCCGGAAGCCTTGGCTCCAGGCAACTCAAAGACCCTCGGGGTGCGCACTCTGGGACTGCTGTAGGAAAGGACGCCAAGAGCCCACGCAGGATTGGGGAGGGCAGGGGGGAAACGGAGGCGAGGACAGCGAGGATCTAGCGTGGAGGCGCTGGAAGAGAGCGTCCGGTGTCCTGGAATGCCTCGGAGGAGCCAACGGGGACAGTCGAGTCCCAGGCGACTGATGGATCGTGAAAAGGCGGAAACCCAGAGCAGCAGGGCCGGGAAAGGGTGTTGTGTGGCCAATTCAAAACGACCTAGGGGCGTTTCCTGGCGTGAGCTCCCTTGGCACTGCTGAGCGGCCCCTATTGATCCACCCGGGGTTGATCCCACCCACCGCTTCGAGGGAGGGCCACAAAAACAAAGCCCGCCCGAACTGCCAACCCAACAGGGATCTTGGCGGTCCCGGGCACAGCCGTGCCCGGGAAAAGCCACTCGCTCCACGGGACTCCGTCCAGGGTCTCGGCTTGGAAAGAGGCCAGGGGCGCCCCCCTCCATCTACCCACCCAAACCCTATTGACGTCAATGGGCGGAACCGCTCCGCCTCCCAGAGTCCTGAGCTGCTGGGTCCCCGCCCAATCAGGCAGCAGTCTGCAGCGGTGCCCGTGTTCCTTCTCCACCATGGCTTCGTTCCGGCTCGCTCCAGCACCTCAACAGTACGGTTGCCCTCGGTCCCTGTGGTCGGATCACGTCTCAGGGATTTGCGGGTGCCAGGGCAAGGGCTCTCGGCCAACGTGTCGACCCCCTCCCGCCGAGAACGCGGGGACCCATCGGCAGCGCCGGGGTTCCGAGGCGTCAGGTGTGCAAAGTCGGAGGGCGTGGCGATCGTTCGTTCATCTTGCTCTTTGGCACACACAGCTTCTCCGTTTCTCTTTCTGGGAAGACAGTGTTGTTTCAGGGGGTGCTGCGCGGGGCGCGGGGCCGGGGTTGGGGGTGGGGGACTGGGGTGCTTGTTGCTCGGATGAGTGGCCTGCTGTATCCCTCACATCTTCCTGTGGGAATGGGAGTCGGAGCTCTGTGGCCTTGCTGCCTTCAGTGCTTCCTCTGCACGGGGCCTAGTGGCTTCTGCCTTCTGTCAGGTGTTACGGTGTTTGGCTTCGCTTTGGTGGCCTTGGCCTTTGCTTGGCCTGGGACTTGGCCTTGCCCTTGGCATTGCCCTTGCCCTTCCCTTGAAGGGAACTTGAGCCTGGACTTGACTTGACTTATCTGACCTTGACCAACAACGGTGAGACTCGAGATTTGCTCAGAGCACCACGTCCAACAGGCCTGTATCTCTCCCTTCCCTTTTGATCATTGCAAAGACATTCCTAGCGATAGCGGGAGTGCCCATGAAGAAGCAAGCATGGGAGTGTGTTTGACACGACTGTGTGCCCTTCCTGGCCTCAGCTCCACAAGGGCCTTTCCTCTCGAAGTAGGCCCCATGTCCCCTTGGGGAGGGTGTCATGCCTCTTTTCTCCTCACTGCCAAAGGGTGGAGCCAAGCTCGCTCTGTCAGAGGTACAAAAACAGCAATTGAATGGATTTTCAAGCTCTTGCTAGGCTGCACCCTTTCAGGGCCCACTTTACTGAAACAGGTGCTCTGTGGCCCCTGGTTGGGTATGCAGGTTCACAAACAGGGTGAGATCCTGTCCAAGCCAAGAATTTTCCTGAAAGACCTAGGCTCACTAGAGCTCTCCTCCAGAGCAAAGGGGATAGAGGAGATGTATGGAGGAGTCTTTGCCTTTCCCTGTGAGTGTGGGGCTACTCCCTACGGCCCCAAGCTCAGGGATAACTGCCTCTAAGAAAGGAATGCAAGAAGCGCTATTCTTGGAGGTTGGGACAGGGAGTTCGCAGCATGTGGGGAAAGAAAGACTTCTTCGGGGAAGAAGAGGCAACCACCGGGGGTGTGTTTGCAAGCCTCTATTTGGAAGGAACAGGTTTGCTTATACCAACTCAAGACCTCCAGATCTGCTCAGAGGACTGAAGTTCCAGAGACAGGGCCATGTATCTCCCCTTCCCTTTGAGATCCTTGCAAAGACATTCCTAGCAGATCGTGGGAGTGCCCATGAAGAAGCAAGCAGCGGGAGTGTGCTTGACATCACTGGCTGCCTACCTGGGCTCAGCTCCTCAAGGGGCCTTTCTCTCCTGGTAGGCCCTATGTCCCCTTTGGGAGAGGGTGGTGCCCTCTTCCCTCCACACTGCCAAAGGGTGGAGGTGGAGCAAACTCGTTCTCTCCGAGGTTAAAAAAAAAAAGACAAATTGGATGGATTTTTAAGCTCTTGCTATGCTGCACCCCTCCAGGACCCACTCGAGCAAAACAGGTGCCTGTGGCCCCTAGGTCGGGTATGCAGGTTCACACACCGGGTGTGATCCCGTCAAAGCCAAGAATTTTCCTGACAGACCTAGGCTCACTAGAGCTCTCCTCCAGAGGAAAGGGGACAGAAAAGACGTGTGTGTGGAGGTGGCTCTGCCTTTCCAGGTCCCAATCTCAGGGATAACTGCCCCTAAGAAAGGAACTGCTGCTGCTGCTGCTGCTAAGTTGCTTCAGTCGTGTTCGACTCTGTGCGACTGCCATAGACGGTAGCCCACTAGGCTCCCCCGTCCCTGGGATTCTCCAGGCAAGAACAGTAAGTGGGTTGCCATTGCCTTCTCCAATGCATGAAAGTGAAAATGAAAGTGCAGTCGCTCAGTCGTGTCCGACCCTCAGCGACCCCACGGACTGCAGCCTACCAGGCTTCTCCGTCCATAGGATTTTCTGAAAGGAACTGCAAGAAGCGCTTTTCCAGGAGGCTGGGAAAGGGAGTTCGCAGGATGTGGGGAAAGAGAGCCTCCTTCGAGGAAGAATAGGCGGCCACTTGTTTTGTGTTGCAAACCTCTATTTGGAAGGAACAGGTTAGCTTATACAAAGGGAGACCTCCAGATCTGCTCAGAGGACCGAAGTTGCAGAGGCAGGTCGGTGTAATTTCCCTTCATTGCGATCCTTGCAAGACATCCTTGCTGATAGATATTCGAGGGCTTGAGACTGTTGTTTCTTTCCTAGGTTCAAAGATTCTTCAGTTCCTAATATAGATATCCTGAATTATGTTCTGTCCTGTGTCTGATTGATATGCTTTAATATGATAACTGAATTATACTGACAGCATTTGACCAGGACATATCAGATTTTCACGGATGTCACATAATTTCTAGGATATCTATATTAGGAACTGAAGGAATCTTTGAACCTAGGAAAGAAAACAACAGTCTCAAAGGCCCTTGCTGAATATCTATCAGCAAGGAATGTCTTTGCAAGGATCGCAAAGTGAAGGGAAATTACACCGACCTGCCTCTGCAACTTCGGTCCTCTGAGCAGATCTGGAGGTCTCCCTTTGTATAAGCTAACCTGTTCCTTCCAAATAGAGGTTTGCAACACAAAACAAGTGGCCGCCTATTCTTCCCCGAAGGAGGCTCTCTTTCCCCACATCCTGCGAACTCCCTTTCCCAGCCTCCTGGAAAAGCGCTTCTTGCAGTTCCTTTCAGAAAATCCTATGGACGGAGAAGCCTGGTAGGCTGCAGTCCGTGGGGTCGCTGAGGGTCGGACACGACTGAGCGACTGCACTTTCATTTTCACTTTCATGCATTGGAGAAGGCAATGGCAACCCACTTACTGTTCTTGCCTGGAGAATCCCAGGGACGGGGGAGCCTAGTGGGCTACCGTCTATGGCGTCGCACAGAGTCGAACACGACTGAAGCAACTTAGCAGCAGCAGCAGCAGCAGTTCCTTTCTTAGGGGCAGTTATCCCTGAGATTGGGACCTGGAAAGGCAGAGCCACCTCCACACACACGTCTTTTCTGTCCCCTTTCCTCTGGAGGAGAGCTCTAGTGAGCCTAGGTCTGTCAGGAAAATTCTTGGCTTTGACGGGATCCCACCCGGTGTGTGAACCTGCATACCCGACCTAGGGGCCACAGGGCACCTGTTTTGTTCGAGTGGGTCCTGGAGGGGTGCAGCATAGCAAGAGCTTAAAAATCCATCCAATTTGTCTTTTTTTTTACCTCGGAGAGAACGAGTTTGCTCCACCTCCACCCTTTGGCAGTGTGGAGGGAAGAGGGCACCACCCTCTCCCAAAGGGGACATAGGGCCTACCAGGAGAGAAAGGCCCCTTGAGGAGCTGAGCCCAGGTAGGCAGCCAGTGATGTCAAGCACACTCCCGCTGCTTGCTTCTTCATGGGCACTCCCACGATCTGCTAGGAATGTCTTTGCAAGGATCTCAAAGGGAAGGGGAGATACATGGCCCTGTCTCTGGAACTTCAGTCCTCTGAGCAGATCTGGAGGTCTTGAGTTGCATAAGCAAACCTGTTCCTTCCAAATAGAGGCTTGCAAACACACCCCCGGTTGTTGCCTCTTCTTCCCCGAAGAAGTCTTTCTTTCCCCACATGCTGCGAACTCCCTGTCCCAACCTCCAAGAATAGCGCTTATTGCTATTCCTTTCTTAGAGGCAGTTATCCCTGAGCTTGGGGCCGTAGGGAGTAGCCCCACACTCACAGGGAAAGGCAAAGACTCCTCCATACATCTCCTCTATCCCCTTTGCTCTGGAGGAGAGCTCTAGTGAGCCTAGGTCTTTCAGGAAAATTCTTGGCTTGGACAGGATCTCACCCTGTTTGTGAACCTGCATACCCAACCAGGGGCCACAGAGCACCTGTTTCAGTAAAGTGGGCCCTGAAAGGGTGCAGGCCTAGCAAGAGCTTGAAAATCCATTCAATTGCTGTTTTTGTACTTCTGACAGAGCGAGCTTGGCTCCACCCTTTGGCAGTGAGGAGAAAAGAGGCATGACACCCTCCCCAAGGGGACATGGGGCCTACTTCGAGAGGAAAGGCTCCTTGTGGAGTTGAGGCCAGGAAGGCACACAGTCGTGTCAAACACACTCCCACTGCTTGCTTCTTCATGGGCACTCCCGCTATCAGCTAGGAATGTCTTTGCAATGATCACAAAGGGAAGGGGAGATACAGGGCCCTGCCTCTGGACCTCCGGTGCTCTGAGCAAATCTCGAGGTCTCCCGTTGTTGGTCAAGGTCAAGGTCAAGTCAAGTTCAAGGTCAAGTTCAAGGTCAAGGTCAAGTTCAACTTCAAGGGCAAGGGCAAGGGCAATGCCAAGGGCAAGGCCAAGGTCCCAGGCCAAGGCAAAGGCCAAGGCCACCAAAGCGAAGCCCAAACACCCGTAACACCTGACAGAAGGCAGAAGCCACTAGGCCCCTGTGCAGAGGAAGCCACTGAAGGCAGCAAGGCCACAGAGCTCTCCGACTCCCATTCCCACAGGAAGATGTGAGGATAAAGGGCCTCATCCCAGCACAGCACCCGCTCCCACCACCCCCCAACCCCGGCCCCCGCCCCCCGCAGCACGCCCCCTGAAACAACACTGTCTTCCCAGAAAAGAGAACGGAGAAGCCGTGTGTGTGCCAAAGGAGCAAGATGAACGAACGATGCCACGCCCTCCGACTTTGGGCACACCTGACGCCTCGGAACCCCGGGCCTGGCCGATGGGTCCCCGCCGTTCTCGGGCGGGAGGGGGGGTCGACACGTTGGCCGAGAGCCCTTGCCCTGGCCACCCGCAAATCCCCTGAGACGTGATCCGACCCCAGGGACCGAGGGCAAACGTACTGCTTGAGGTGCTGGAGGAGCCGGACGAAGCCATGGTGGGAGAGGAACACGGGCACGCTGCAGACTGCTGGCCGATTGGGCGGGGACCCAGCAGCTCAGGACTCTGGAGAGCGGGAGGCGGCTCCGCCCCCATTGACGTCAATAGGGTTTGGGTGGGTAGATGGAGGGGGGCGCCCCTGGCCTCTTTCCAAGCAGAGACCCTGGACGGAGTCCCGTGGAGCGAGTGGGCTTTTCCCGGGCACGGCTGTGCCCCGGACCGCCAAGATCCCCGTTGGCGTAGGGGCAGTTCGGGGCTTTGGTTTGTGGCCCTCCCTCGAAGCGGTGGGTGGGATCAACCCCGGGTGGATCAATTCAGGGGCCCTCAGCAGTGCCAAGGGAGCTCACCGCCCAGGAAACGCCCCTAGGTCGTTTTGAATTGGCCACCAACACCCCTTTCCCCGGCCTGCCTTGCTCTGGGGTTTCCCGCCTTTTCACGTTCCACAGGTCCCTGGGCCTCGACTGTCCCCCGTTGGCTCCTCCGAGGCATTCCAGGACACCGGACGCTCTCTCCAGCGCCTCCACCTAGATCCCTCGCTGTCCTCGCCTCCGTTTCCCCCCTGCCCCCTCCCCAACTCCTCCGTGGGCTCTTGGCGTCCTTTCCCTACAGCAGTCCCAGAGTGCCACCCCCGAGGGCTTTGAGTTGCCTGGAGCCCAAGGCTCCGGCCAGAGACCTGAGGGGCCAGCGTCTGGACCTGCAGCTAAAGCCAATTGGGGCTTTTCTCACGTGGAGCCTGAGGCCCGCACCTCCGCGGGCAACCCCCCAGCACAAGTGCCCTGGAGATACCCGACCAAGGGGACAGTTTACCGCCTACTGTGGGGAAGGAAGTTCCTGTTTTCCCTGCACTGGTTCGACTTTCACGCCGAGGATCGACTCACACCATGGTGGCAGGTGGAATAGCCCTGTGGGAAAGCCTCGTGGGAAAGCCTCGAGGGAAAGCCACAGATCCCTTGATTCCCGCGACGGTAAGCATGACACATCTGCTACACTGTCCCTGAGGTCACGGTCGTATGTCGAGAGCACCTGCCGCAACTCGAGAAAATCCAGGAGGTTCTCTGCTCCAGTCGAGATGAGGCCCATTTACTCTGCGGCGTCTCGAGAGTAATCACACCTGAACTCTGGAACTTCCATAGGGTCCTACACACCCTTGCTACAACTCAAGAAGTTCCCCGACATACCCGTCTACACTCCAGAGGAAGCACGATGGTCCGGCCACCTCCAGAGGAGCTCCGTTTCCGCCTCCAAGCTCGAGATGAGGGATCCTTCCCTGCTTCCTCGGGAAAGAATTCCCGACGTTTCCGACGCATCTCAAGAGGAGGCGCGCTGCACAGGAAAGGCAAGAGGAACTCATGGGTCGTGCCACCATTCCAAGAGTCCCCCAGATGTCTCAATCCATTCCAGAGGATCCTGTTTTCCCTGCACTGCTTCAACTTTCACGCCGAGGATCGACTCACACCACGGTGGCACGTGGGAGAACCCTGTGGGAAAGCCTCGTGGGAAAGCCTCGAGGGAAAGCCACAGATCCCTTGATAAACGCGACGGGAAGCGTGACACTGCTGCTACAGCACGGGAGGAAAGCGCACGTGCATGCCCCCACTCGAGACGAGGACTGACTCCCCTGGGGAGACTCCAGAAGTACCCCAAGATGCATGTCAGCCCTGGAGAGGAATCCTCAGGTTCCGGCCCCGACTCCACACAAGGTCTTAGGCCCTGGCATCGACGGGAGAGGAATAGCGACAGGCCCTCTAGCAACTCGCATGGGGACTGGCCTTTCCTGAGGTCACCAGAGCGGGTCCATGAGGTCCCCGTCGTAAGTCGAGAGCACCTGCCGCAACTCGGTAAAATCCAGGAGGTTCTCCTCTCCAGGCGAGATGAGGCCCGTTTCCACTAGGCCTCTCGAGACCAATCATACCTAACATCTGGAACTTCCAAAGGGTCCTTCACACCCTTGCTGCAACTCAAGAAGTTCCCCGACATACCCGTCTCCCCTAGAGAGGAAGCACGATCATCCCGCCCACATCCAGAGGAGCCCGGTTTCTGACTGGGAGCTCGAGATGAGGGATCCTTTCCCTGCTTGGTCGGGAATGAATTCCCGGCGTTCCGGTTGCATCTCAAGAGGAGGCGCTCTCCACAGGAAAGGCGAGAGGAACTCCAGGGTAGGGCCTCCATTCAAAGAGATCCCCAGATGTCTCAGTCCATTCCAGAGGAACCTGTTTTCCCTGCCCTGCCTCGACTTTCAAGCAGAGGATCGACTCTAACCACGGTGGCACTTGGGACAGCCCTGTGGGAAAGGCTGGTGGGAAAGACTCGTGGGATAGCCTCAATGGAAACCCACAGATCCCATGATCCAGGCGACGGGAAGCGTGCCACTGCTGCAACAGCTCGGGAGGAAGGGGCCCATGCATGACTCCACTCGAGACGAAGACTGACTCCCCTGGGGAGACTCCAGAAGTACCCCAAGATCCATGTCAGCACTGGAGAGCAATCCTCAGGTTCCGGCCCGAATCCACACAAGGTCTTAGGCCCCGGCATCGAATAAAGAGGAATCCCTAGAGACCACCTAGTAACTCGCATGAGGACTAGCCTTTCCTGAGGCCACCAGAGCATGTCCCTGAGGTTCCCGTCGTAACTCGAGAGCACCTGCCACAACTCAAGAAAATCCAGGAGGTTCTCCGCGCCTGGCGTAAAGAGGCCCATTTCCGTTGAGGCCTCTCGAGGCTAACCACACTAAACTCTGGAACTTCGAAACGGTTTTCACACCCTTGATGAAACTCAAGAAGATCCCTGACGAACACGTCTCCACTCGAGAGGAAGCTCGAGTGTCCCGCCCACATCCAGAGGAGCCCCGTTTCCGCCTTACAGCTGGAGTGTAGGTATCCATTCCATGCTTCGTCGGGAAAGAATTCCCGGCAGTCCTCTAGCATCTCAAGAGGAGATGCTGTCCACAGAAAAGAGGAGAGGAATTCCTGGGTCTTGTCACCATTCCAGGAGTCCGCCAGATGTCTCAGTCCATTCCACAGGAACCTGTATTTCCTGCACTGCCTCGACTTTCACGCCGTGGATCGACTCAAACCACGGCGGCCCATGGCACAGCCCTGTGGGAAAGCATCGTGGGAAAGCCTCCTGTGGCATGACCCTGGAGTTCCTCTCGCCTTTCCTGTGGAGAGTGCCTCCTCTTGAATGGGATGGGAACGCCGGGAATGCTTTCCCCACCAATCAGGGAAAGCATCCCTCATCTCGAGCTACTGAGGCCGAAATGGGGCTCCTCCGCATGTGGGCGGGATCCTCGTGCTTCCTCTAGAGTGGAGACGGGTATGTCGGGGAACTTCTTGAGTTGTAGCAAGGCTGTGAAGGACCCTTTGGAAGTTCCAGAGGTTAGGAGTGATTAGGGTCGAGACGCCTCAGCTGAAATGGGTCTCATCTCGCCTGGAGGGGAGAACCTCATGGATTTTCTCGAGTTGCTGCAGGTGCTCTCGACTTAAGACGGGGATCTCAAGGACCCGCTCTGGTGGCCTCAGGAAAGGCCAGTCCCCATGCGAGTTGCTTGAGGGCCACTTGGGATTGCACTCCCTTCGATGCCTCGGCCTAAGACCTTGTGTGGAGTCGGTGCCGGAACCTGAGGATTCCTCTCCACTGCTGACAAGTATCTTGGGGTACTTCTGGAGTCTCCCCAGGGGAGTCAGTCCTCATTACGAGTGGGGGCATGCACGTGCGATTTTCTCCCGAGCTTTAGCAGCACTATCACGCTTCCCGTCGCGTGGATCAAGGGATCTGTGGCTTTCCCTCGAGGCTTTCCCAGGAGGCTTTCCCAAGAGGCTTTCCCACAGGGCTGTCCCAGGTGCCACCGTGGTGTAAGTCGATCCTCGGCGTGAAAGTCGAGGCAGTGAAGGGAAGACAGGTTCCTCTGGAAAGGACTGAGACATCTGGCGGACTCTTGGAATGGGGGCACGATCCTGGTGTTCCTCTCGCCTTTCCTGTGGAGTGCGCCTCCTATTGACATGCGACGGGAACGACGGGATTTCTTTCCCAACCAAGTAGGGAAAGATCCCTCCTCTCGAGCTATGAGGCGGAAATGGGTCTCCTCTGGATGTGGGCGGGTTCCTCGTGCTTCCTCTCGAGTGGAGACGGGTATGTCAGGGAATTTCTTGAGTTGCAGCAAGGGTGTGAAGGACCCTTTGGAAGTTTCAGAGTTTAGGTGTACTTAGCCTCGAGACGCCTCAGCGGAAATGGGCCTCATCTCGCCTGGAGGGAAGAACCTCCTGGATTTTCCTGAGTTGTGGCAGGCACGCTCGACTTTTGACGCGAACCTCAGCGACCCGTTCTGGTGGCCTCAGGATAGTCCAGTACCCATGCGTGTGGCTAGGGGTCCCTCGAGATTCCTCTCCCATCGACGACGGGGCCTAAGACCCTGTGTGGAGATCGGGACGGACCCTGAGGAATCCTCTCCAGTGCTGACATTGATCTTGGGGTACTTCTGGAGTCTCCCCAGTGGAGTAAGTCCTCGTCTCGAGTGGCGGCATGCAGGTGCGCCTTCCTTCCCAGCTGCAGCAGCAGTGTCACACTTCCTGTCGCGTGGATCAAGGGATCTGTGGCTTTCCCTTGAGACTTTCCCATGAGGCTTTCCCACGAGGCTTTCCCACAGGGCTGTCCTACATGCCACCATGGTGTGAGTCGATCCTCGGCGTGAAAGTCGAGGAAGTGCAGGGAAATCAGGTTCCTCTGGAATGGACTGAGACATCTGGGGGACTATTGGAATGGTGGCACGACCCTGGAGTTCCTCTCGCCTTTCCTGTGGAGCGCGCCTCCTCTTGAGATGCGACGGGAATGCCGGGAATTCTTTCCCGACCAAGTAGGGAAAGGATCCCTCCTCTCGAGCTGCGAGGTGGAAAAGGGGCTCCTCTGGATGTGGTCGGGACATTCGTGCTTCCTCTCGGGTGGAGATGGGTATGTCGGGAAACTTCTCGAGTTGCAGCAAGGGTGTGAAGGACCCTTTGGAAGTTCCAGAGGTTAGGGGTGCTTAGACTCGAGATGCCTCAGCGGAAATGGACCTCATCTAGCCTGAATGGTAGAACCTCATGGATTTTCTAGAGTTGAGGAAGGTGCTCTCTACTTAAAATGGGGACCTCAGCGACCCGCTCTGGTGGCCTCAGGAAAGGCCAGTCGCCATTCGAGTTGCTAGGGGGCCTCTCAGGATTCCTCTCCCGTCGATGCCGGAGCCTAAGACCTTGTGTGGAGCCGGGTCCGGAACCTGACGATTCCTCTCCAGTGCTGACATGGATCTTTGGGTACTGCTGGAGACTCCACAATGGAGTCAGTCCTCGTCTCGAGTGTGGGCATGTATGAGCGCTTTTCTCCCGATCTGTAGCAGCAGTGTCACGCATCCCATTGGGTAGATCAAGGGATCTGTGGCTTTCCCTCAAGGCTTTCCCACAGGGCTGTCCCACGTGCCACCGTGGTGTGAGTCGATCCTCGGCATCGAAGTCTATGCACTGCAGGGAAAATACGTTCCTCTGGAATGGACTGAGACAACTGGGGGACTGTTGGAGTGGTGGCACGACCTTGGATTTCCTCTCGCCTTTCCTGTGGAGCGTGCCTCCTTTTGAGATGCGACGGGAATGCCGGGAATTCTTTCGGGACAAAGCAGGGAAAGGATCCTTCATCTCGACCTCCAAGGCAGAAACGGGGCTCCTCTGGATGTGGGCGGGACCCTCGTGCTTCCTGTCGAGTGGAGACGGGCATGTCGAGGTGCCAGGGTCCATTCCCGGTGGATCAAGGGTGATTCGAAGGTGGGGACGGAGTCGGCGTCTTTGGAAAGATACATATTTAATGACAGATATAGAGAGATTCGAAATGGATAGTGCAGTAGGATGATTAGTGGAGAAAAGGAGGCTGACTAACTTGGATTATGTGGAATAGCATCCACGCTCCAGATGGGATTTCAGCCAGAAAAACAGGATCAAGAACGAAGCGACATGGGGGAATCAGTCTTTCTGGAAACTGATCCGATTTCTTTGTTTTTGGGTTTGCTTATATACCTTTTGTTACACATAGGGATGAATACAAAGTCACGTGGGAGTCAGCAGTCCTGACCTTTGTCAAAATCAGGTGCTTCACATAAATGTATAAAAAAAAAGGTCTTAGGGATATTACATCATCTTCTGGCCATGAGTGAGACCTGTTGACATTTTGTGATCCTTTCTTTCTGATAACCAAAAAAACTTATTTTTTCCAAGGGTGTTTTTTGTTAACCAAGCACCGCCCTCCAAATAACGTTACATTCCTATAGGGTGAGGATGTAGTGAGTTACAATCAAGAAAGGAATTTATTCAACCCAAGGTTAACATGATTAGTCTTAAAGGTTAATACTTATTTCTCCTATATGCTTAAAGGTTAATACTTATTTCTCCTATATGTTAGTTATATTCATTATAAGGGTAGGGAACATGGAGATTTAGCAGCCAACATCAGCCCAACAAATGAAAATCCTTTCACCATTGCTCCCCTTAAGATCTATTTAGTCTTAAGATATGATAAAGTTACATTCTTACATAGCAAAGACACAGTGATTTATAACAAAGTACAGTGATCTATTACAAAAGAGAAAATCCATTAACTCAAAAAGTCTAGTATTGCTAACATCAAAAACTACTATATTTCCTTTTGCTATATTCCAAATACATTGATTAGTATATTCCCAGGTGCCTAAGGATATAGAGGCCTGGCGGCAATCATTGACTCAACAAGAAGAAAAAGCCCTATGTTAATTAAGACTCTCAAAATACTCCAAAACTCTCTGTGCTGTTTATGGTTGAGAGGTAGTAAACAATCATGTGCCTAGTGGCACCAGTATGGATAATCCTGTCACACAAGCTAGTCTGTCAGCAGAGAGGTTTGACCTGAGACATCCATTGTCCCACCCAGAGCAGGGAATTAGCAGCAATTATTGACACAACAAATGAAGAGACCCTTCACCAATATAATTCCTAACCAACTATAATAATAATTTCTAACTCCCCAAAAGAATTTGCCTTTAGTGAGTCTAAAACATCTCGTGCCTCTCAGGTTGACAGGCTGTAAGCAATCACATGTGGCTGGACAAACCTATACAAGTGGGCTAGATAACCTTCAGAGGAGTCCATAAGCTGAAACACTCTTGTCATGCCCAAGAATTTTTATTGCCTTGGAGCTGGACGTTTACTCCTTCTCCGAGAGAAACGGTTATGGGGGAGAGGCCCCCGTAAAGTCAGAGGTGTAGGTGAGAGCATAAAACAGACTTTGGTTTTGGGGTCAGATGCTCGGGAACAGGGGGTTTCCTGAGGCTTGATCACGCCTTTGCATATGCCAAGCCTCCTTCCTCATGACATTTGCCATGGGCGGAATTCCTCATGCTGGCCCCCGGCATCGGGGAACATCTTGAGTTGCAGCAAGGGTGTGAAGGACCCTTTGGAAGTTCCAGAGGTTAGGTGTGATTAGCCTCAAGACGACTCAGTGGAAATGGGTCTCATCTCGCCTGGAGTGGACAACCTCCTTGATTTTCTCGAGTTGAGGCAGGTGTTCTCGACTTACGACGGAGACCTCAGGGACCCGCTCTGGTGGCTTGAGGAAAGTCCAGTCCCCATGGGAGTTGCTAGGGGCCTCTCGGGATCCCTCTCCCGTCGATTCCGGGGCGTAAGACCTTTTGTGGAGTCGGGCAGGAACCTGATGATTCCTCTCCAGTGCTGACATGGATCGTGGGATACTTCTGGAGTTTCCCCAGGGTAGAGAGCCCTCGGCTCGAGTGGGGGCATGCACGTTCGCTTTCCTCCCGAGCTGTAGCTGCAGTGTCACGCTTCCCCTCACGTCGATCAAGTGATCTGCGGTTTTCCCTCGAGGCTTTCCCACGGGGCTTTCCCAAGAGGCTTTCCCACAGGGCTGTCCCATGTGACACCGTGGTGTGAGCCAATCCTCGGCGTGAAAGTCGAGGCAGTGCAGGAAAAACAGGTTCCTCTGGAATGAACTGGGACATCTGTAGTAGTCTGGGAATGGTGGCACGACCCTGGAGTACCTCTCGCCTTTCCTGAGGAGAGCGCCTCCTCTTGAGATGCGACGGGAACGTCGGGAATTCTTTCCCGACCAAGCAGGGAAAGGATCCCTCATCTCGAGCTACGAGGTGGAAACGGGGCTCCTCTGGATGTGGGCGGGACCCTCGGGCTTCCTCTCGAGTGGAGACGGGTATGTCGGGGAACTTCTTGAGTTGAAGTAAGGGTGTGAAGGACCCTTTGGAAGTTCCAGATGTTAGGTGTGATTAGCCTCGAGACGCCTCAGGGAAAATAGGCCTCATCTCGCCTGGAGGGGAGAACCTCCTGGATTTTCTCGAGTTGCGGCAGGTGCTCTTGACTTACGATGGAAACCTTCAGGGACCCGCTGTGGTGGCCTCAGGAAAGGGCAGTCCCCATGCGAGTTGCTAGGGGGCCTCTCGGGATTCCTCTCCTGCTGATGCCGGGGCCTAACACCTTGTGTGGAGTCGGGGAGGGAAAGTGAGGTTTCCTCTCCAGAGCTGACATGGATCTTGGGGTACTTCTGGAGTCTCCCCAGGGGACTCAGTCCTCGTCTCGTGTGGGGGCATGCACTTGCGCTTTCCTCCCCAGCGGTAGCAGCAGTTCACGCTTCCCATTGCATAGATCAAGGGATCTGTGGCTTTACCTCGAGGCTTTCCCACGAGGCTTTCCCACAGGGCTGTCCCACGTGCCACCGTGGTGTGAGTCGATCCTCGGCGAGAAACTCGTGGCAGTGCAGGGAAAACAGGTTCCTCTGGAATGGACTGAGACATCTGGGGGACTCTTGGAATGGTGGCACGACCCTGGAGTTCCTATCCCCTATCCAGTGGAGAGCGCCTCCTCTTGAGATGCGACGGGAACGCCGGGAATTCTTTCCCGACTAAACAAGGATAGGATCCCATATCTCGAGCTACAAGGCCGAAACGGGCCTCCTCTTCATGTTTGCAGGACCATCTTGCTTCCTCTCGAGTGGAGAAGAGTATGCAGGCGAACTTCTTGAGTTGCATCAACGGTGTGAAGGACCCTTTGGAAGTTCCAGAGGTTAGGTGTGAATAGCCTCGAGACGCCTCAGCGGAAATGGGACTCATCTCGCCTGGAGGGGAGAACCTCCTTCATTGTCTCGAGTTGAGGCAGGTGCTCTCTACGTACGACAGGGACCTCAGGGACCCGCTCTGGTGGCCTCAGGAAAGGCCAGTCCCCATGGGAGTTGCTCGGGGGCCTCTCGGGATTCCTCTCCCATCGATGCCGGGGCCTAAGACCTTGTGTGGAGTCGGGGCTAGAACCTGAGGATTCCTCTCCAGTGCTGACATGGAACTTGGGATACTTCTGCAGTTTCCCCACCAGGCGAGATGAGGCCCATTTCTACTGAGGAGTCTCGAGGAAAAAGCACACCTAACCTCTGGAACTTCCAAAGGGTCCTTCACGCCCTTGCTGCCAACTCAACAAGTTCCCCGACATACCCGTCTCCACTCGAAAGGAAGCACAATGGTCCCGCCCACATCCAGAGGAGCCCCAGTTTCCGCCTGGGAGCTCTATAGGAGGGATCCTTTCCCTGCTTGGTTCGGGAAAGAATTCCCTGGTGTTCCCGTCGCATCTCAAGAGGAGGCGCTCTCCACAGGAAAGGCGAGAGAAACTCCAGGGTCGTGCCACCATTCCCAGAGTTCCCCCAGATGTCTCAGTCCATTCCAGGGAAACCTGTTTTCCTGCACTGCCTTGACTTCAACGCCGAGGATCGACTCACACCACTGCGCACGTGGGAGAGCCCTATGGGAAAGCCTCGTGGGAAGCCTCGAAGGAAAGACACAGAACCCTTGATCACGATAGGAAGCGCGACA
>NW_017212424.1:0-16625 GCF_001704415.2 Capra hircus
GGCGGCTTAGGCTCGGCATCGACGGAGAGGAATCCAAGAGGCCCCGCGCACTCGCATGGGGACTGGCCTTTCCTGAGGCCACCAGAGCGGGTCCCTGAGGTCCCCGTCGAAAGTCGAGAGCACCTGCTGCAACTCGAGAAAATCCAGGAGGTTCTCCCTCCAGGCGAGATGAGGCCATTTCCGCTGAGGCGTCGCGAGGCTAATCACACCTAAACTCTGGAACTTACAAAGGGTCCTTCACACCTTGTTGCAACTCAAGAAGTTCTCCGACATACCCGCTCCACTCGAAAGGAAGCACGCGAGTCCCGCCCACATCCAGAGGAGCCCCGTTTCCGCCTCCTAGCTCGAGAGGAGGGATCCTTTCCCTGCGTGGTCAGGAAAGAATTCCGGCGTTCCCGGTCGCATCTCAAGAGGAGGCGCCTCCCACAGGAGAGGCGAGAGGAACTCCAGGGTCTAGCCACATTCCAGAGTCCCCCAGATGTCTCAGTCCATTCCAGGGAAACCTGTTTTCCCTGCACTGACTCGACTTTCAAGCCGAGGATCGACTCACAACACGGTGGCACGTGGGACAGCCCTGTGGGAAAGCCTCGTGGGAAAGCCTCGAGGGAAAGCCACAGATCCCTTGATCCATGCGAAGGGAAGCGTTACACTGCTGCTACAGCTCGAGAGTAAAACGCACTTGTATGCCCCCACGCGAGACGAGGACTGACTCCACTGAGGAGAGTCCAGAAGTTCCCCAAGATCCATTTCCGCACTGGAGAGGAATCCTCAGGTTCCGGAACCGACTCCACACAAGATCTTAGGCCGCGGTATCGACGGGAGAGGAATCCCGAGAGGCCCCGAGCATCTCGCATGGGGACTGGCCTATCCTGAGGCCACCAGAGCGGTTCCCTGAGGTCCCATTCGTAAGTCGAGTGCGCCTGCCGCAACTCGAGAAAATCCAGGAGGTTCTCCCTTCCAGGCGAGATGAGGCCTTTTCAGCTGAGGCTTCTCGAGGCTAATCACACCTAACCTCTGGATCCTCCAAAGGGTCCTTCACACCCTTGCTGCAACTCAAGAAGTTCCCCGACATACCCTCTCCACTCGAGAGGAAGCACGAGAGTTCCACACATCCACAGGAGCCCCGTTTCCGACTCCTGGCTCGAAAGGAGGATCCTTTCCCTGCTTGCTGGGGAAAGAATTCCCGCGTTCCCGTCGCATCTCAAGAGGACGCGCTCTCCACAGGAAAGGCGAGAGGAACACCAGGGTCGTGCCACCATTCCCAGAGTCCCCCAGATGTCTCAGTCCATTACAGGGATACCTGTATTCCCTGCACTGCCTCGACTTTCAAGCCGAGGATTGACTCACACCACGGTGGCACGTGGGACAGCCTGTGGGAAAGCATCGTGGGAAAGCCTCGTGGGAAAGCCTCGAGGGAAAGAAACAGATCCCTTGTTCCACGCTAAGGGAAGCGTGCCACTGCTGGTAAAGCTAGGCAGGAAAGCGCACGAGCATGTCCCCAATCGAGACGCGGACTGACTCCCCTGGGGAGACTCCTGAAGTATCCCAAGATCCATGTCAGCACTGAAGAGGAATCCTCAGGTTCCCGCACTGACTCCACACAAGGTCTTCGCCCCGGCATCGACAGGAGCGGAATCCCGAGAGGCCCCAGAGCAACTCGCATGGGGACTGGCCTTTTCTGAGGCCACCAGAGCGGGTCCCTGATGTCCCCGTCGTAAGTCAAGAGCACCTGCCGCAACTCGAGAAAATCCAGGAGGTTCTCCCTCCAGGCGATGTGAGGCCCATTTCCGCTGAGGCGTCTCGAGGCTAATCACGCCTAACCTCTGGAACTTCGCAAGGGTCCTTCACACCCTTGCTGCAGCTCAAGAAGTTCCCGACATACCCGTCTCCACTCGAGAGGAAGCACGAGAGTCCGCCCACTTCCAGAGGAGCCCCGTTTCCGACTCCTAGCTCGAGAGGAGGGATCCTTTCCCTGCGTGTCGGGAAAGAATTCCCGCGTTCCCGTCGCATCTCAAGAGGAGGCCTCTCCACAGGAAAGGCCAGAGGAACTCCAGGGTCGTGCCACATTCCCAGAGTCCCCAGATGTCTCAGTCCATTCCAGGGAAACCTGTTTTCCCTGCACTGCCTCTTCTTTCAAGCCAAGGATCGACTCACACCACGGTGGCACGTGGGACAGCCATGTGCGAAAGCCTCGTGGAAAAGCCTCGTGGGAAAGCCTCGAGGGAAAGCCAGAGATCCCTTGATCCACACGAAGGGAAGCGTGACACCGCTGCTACAGCTCGGGAGTAAAGCGCACGTGCATGCCACCACTCGAGATGAGGACTGACTCCCCTGGGGAGACTCCAGAAGTATCCCAAGGTCCATGTCAGTACTGGAGAGGAAACCTCAGGTTCCCGCACCGACTCCACACAAGGTCTTAGGCCCGGCATTGACGGGAGAGGAATCCCGAGAGGCCCCCGAGCAACTCGCATGGGGACTGGCCTTTCCTGAGGACACCAGAGAGGGTCCATGAGGTCCCGTCGTAAGTCGAGAGCACCTGCCGCAACTCGAGAAAATCCAGGAGGTTCTCCCCTCCAGGCGAGATGAGGCCCATTTCCGCTGAGGCGTCTCGAGGCTAATCACATCTAACCTCTGGAACTTCCAAAGGGTCCTTCACACCCTTGCTGTAACTCATGAAGTTCCCCGACATACCCGTCTCCACTCGAGAGGAAGCACGAGAGTCCCGCCCACATCCAGAGGAGCCCGTTTCCGCCTGATAGATCCAGAGGAGGGATCCTTTCCCTGCGTGGTCGGGAAAGAATTCCCGGCGTTCCCGGCGCATCTCAAGAGGAGGCGCTCTCCACAGGAAAGGCAAGATGAACTCGAGGGTCGTGCCACCATTCCCAGAGTCCGCCAGAAAATTCCTTGTCGGGAATTTTATTGGCCTTCCGCGTAAACCTAGCTATTCAGCCTTTTTCCTCCAGTTAATCTTCTTACTACCCTATAATTTCTTAATCTAATCTTACATTAATAAATACACAAGACTTTCCACGTCAACGCCGTCCATCCGTCGAATTCCCTGGATGCAGTGGGCCTGGACACCGGCACACTGAGCTATTTGGGGGACTCTTGGAATGATGTCACGACACTGGAGTTTCTCTCGCCTTTCCTGTGGAGAGCGCCTCCTCATGAGATGCGACGGGATCACCGGGAATTCTTTCCGGAACATACAAGGAAAGGATACCTGACCGCGAGGTACGAGGCGGAAACGGGCTCCTCTGCATGTGGGCGGGACTCTCGTGCTTCCTCTCGAGTGGAGTCAGGTATGTTGGGGAATTTCTTGAGTTGTAGCAAGTGTGTGAAGGACCCTTTGGAAGTTCCAGATGTTAGGTATGATTAGCCTCCAGACGCCTCAGAGGAAAAGGGCCTCATCTCGCCTGGAGGGGAGAACCTCCTGGATTTTCTCGAGTTGCGGCTGGTGCTTTCGACTTACGACGGGGACCTCAGGGACCCGCTCTGGTGTCCTCAGGAAAGGCCAGTCCCCATGCGAGTTGCTCGGGGCCTCTCGGATTCCTCTCCCGTCGATGCCAGGGCCTAAGACCTTGTGTGGAGTCGGTGCCGGAACCTGAGGATTCCTCTCCAGTGCTGACATGCATCTTGCGGTACTTCTGGAGTCTCCCAGGGGAGTCAGTTCTCGTCTCGAGTGGGGGCATGCACGTTCGCTTTCCTCCCGAGCTGTAGCAGAACTGTCAAGCTTCCCTTCGCGTGGATCAAGGGATCTGTGGCTTTCGAGGCTTTCCCACGAGGCTTTCCAGGCTTTCCCACGAGGCTTTCCCACAGGCTGTCCCACGTGCCACCATCGTGTGAGTCGGTCCTCCGCGTGAACGTCGAGGCAGTGCAGGGTAAACAAGTTCCTCTGGAAAGGACTGAGACATCTGGGGACTCTTGGAATGGTGGAACGACCCTGGAGTTCCTCTCACCTTTCTTGTGGAGCGTGCCTCCTCTTGAGATGCGACAGGTACGACAGGAATTCTTTCCCGGCCAATCAGGGAAAGGATCCCTCACATTGAGCTAGGAGGGGGAATTGGGGCTCCTCTGGATGTGGGTGGTACCCTGGTGATTCCTATGTAGTGGCGACGGGTCTCTCGTGGAACTTCTTGAGTTGCAGCTATGGTGTAAAGGACCCTTTGGAAGTTCCAGAGGTTAGGTGTGTTTTAGCCTCGAGACGTCTCAGTGGAAATGGGCCTCATCTCGCCTGAAGGGGAGAATCTCCTTCATTTTCTCGAGTTGTGGCAGGTGCTCTCGACTTACGCCAGGGACCTCAGGGACCCGTTCTGGTGGCCTTAGGAAAGACCAGTCCCCACGCGAGTTGCTAGAGGGCCTCTCGGGATTCCTCACCGGTACATGCCGGGGCCCAAGACCTTGTGTGGAGTGGGGGCCAGAACCTGAGTATTCCTCTCCAGTGCTGACATGTTTTTGGGATACTTCTGAAGTCTCCCAAGGGGAATCAGTCCTCGTCTCGAGTGGGGCATGCGCATGCGCATGCCCCTTCCTCCCGAGCTGTAGCAGCAGTGTCATGCTTCCCGTCGCGTGGATCAATGGATCTGTGGCTTTTCCTCTAGGCTTTTCCTAGAGGCTTTCCCACGAGGCTTTCCCACAGGGCTGTCCCCCGTGCCACCGTGGTGTGAGGCGATCCTCGGCATGAAAGTTTAGTCTCTCTGTAAAAACAAGATCCTCTGGAATGGACTGAGACATCTGGGGACGCTTGAAATGGTGGCACGACCATGGAGTTCCTCTCTCCCTTCCTGTGGAGAGCGCCTCCACCTGAGATGCGACGGGAATGCCGGAAGTTCTTTCCCGACCAAGCAGGGAAAGGATCCCTCATCTCTAGCTAGGAGGATGAAACGGGGCTACTCTGGATGTGGGCAGGACCCTCGTGTTTCCTCTCGAGTGGAGATGGGAATGTCGGGGAACTTCTTGAGTTGCAGCAAGGGTGTGAAGGACCCTTTGGAAGTTCCAGAGATTAGATGTAATTAGCCTCGAGACACCTCATTGGAAATGGGCCTCATCTCGCCTGGAGGGGAGAACCTCCTGGATTTTCTCGAGTTGCGGCAGGTGCTCCCGACTTACGACGGGGACCTCAGGGACCCGCTCTGGTGGCTTCATCAAAGGCCAGTCCCCATGCCAGATGCTGGGGGCTTCTCTTGATAACTCTCCTGTTGATGCCCGGGCCGAACAACTTGTGTGGATTCGGGCCGGAACCTGAGGTTTCCTCTGCAGTGCTGACATGGATATTGGGGTTCTTCTGGAGTCTCCCCTGGAGAGTCAATCCTCCTCTCAAGTGAGGGCACGCACGTGTGCTTTCCTCCCGAGCTGTAGCAGCAGGGTCACGCTTCCCGTCGTGTGGATCAAGGGATCTGTGGCTTTCCCTGGAGGCTTTCCCACGAGGCTTTCTCACAGGGCTTTCCCTCGTGCCACCGTGGTGTGAGTTGATCCTCAGCGTGAAAGTCGAGGCAGTGCAGGGAAAACAGGTTTCCTCTGGATTGGACTGATGCTGGGAGCCAGTATGAGGACTCCCGCCCGTGATAACGTCATGAGGAAGAAAGCTGACATAGGCATGGTGTGTTCAGACTTCAGGGACCCCTCTGGAAGTTCCTACGCACATACCCCAACAAAAATCTGCCGGCTTTTTTGCTTCTGCTTTTCCACTCTTCTGACATTTTCTGGAAAAAGTCAATTCAGGGCTTTAGTCTTCAGCATTTGAAAGAGTGTTTCAATCCAAAAACCCCTCTGAATTGCTTTCTAGCCTGCCTGCAGGACTCGTACAGCTGGGCATGTGATTGTTTGAGGCCTCCTTTCCCCAGGAGGCACAGGAAGCTTAAAGCATCCTAGGAATGTAGGGGCATCCGAGGAGTCAAAATCTTTATAATAGGACTGATTAAAAGTTTCATTTTTTGGGTCAATGCTTGCTGCTAAATTTTCATATCCTTTATTTTTAGATAGAGTTGGTATATTAAAAAAACAAGTAGTAGACCTGGTATTAGCAACATTAGATCTTTGAGTTAAGTACCTTCTTTGTTATAACCCACTGCACCTTTGTTTTATAGAGATGTAACTTTAATGCTTTAAGGAAATGCAGATTAAAGAAAAACACTTCAGAGGAAACAAAATTAACATTCATTAAGGAAGAGAGCCAAAAAGTGTTTAACAAGCCTCTTGGCCAGAAGATAATGTTAAATCACCAGAGACCTTTTGTATACAAAATGATGTACAGAAAAGAGTCTGGGGGTGCGAACGCTACCATAATTTTGTGTTACCCATTGAACTCCATGTTTTATCAAAAGTATGAAAGGCTTTATGAACAATAAAGGATGGGGCCAGTTTCCTCGGACCAGATTTCTCGAACTAGTCTCTCGGCCTGGTTTCTTGAGACTCAGGCTCCCCCCGTGTCTTTTTCTCTCTTTCTTCTTCTCTCCCTTTCCTTCTCTCTGCTTTTTACTTTTAACTTCAGGCTGAATCTCCACCAGGGGGCGCGGAGGCTCGCCAGGTCTACTTACTTGCCTGGCTGTTAAGACCTGCACGAAAGGGAGCTTAAGGTGTGGCACCCTTAGATATTCAAGCAGGGGCTGGTGGCCCAACGTAGATGGTGAAAATTCCTTGGTCTGGAATTTTATTGGCCTTCCACGTAAACCAAGATATTCAGCCCTTTTCCTCCAGTTAATCTTCTTACTACACTATAATTTCTTAATCTAATCTTACACTTAATAAATAAAAAAAGACTTTCCACGACAACGCCGTCCATCCGGTCGAATTCCCTGGATCCAGCGGGGCTGGGACCCCGGCAGACTGAGATATCTGGGGGACTCTTGAATGGTGGCACGACCCTGGAGTTCCTCCGCCTTTCCTGTGGAGAGCGCCTCCTCATGAGATGCGACGGGAACCACCGGGAATTCTTTCCCGAACATGCAGGGAAAGGATACCTGACCTCGAGGTATGAGGCGGAAACGGGGGCTCCTCTGGATGTGGGCGGGATTCTCGTGCTTCCTCTCGAGTGGAGTCAGGTATGTCGGGGAATTTCTTCAGTTGCAGCAAGGGTGTGAAGGACCCTTTGGAAGTTCCAGATGTTAGGTATGGTTAGCCTCGAGACGCCTCAGAGGAAAAGGGCCTCATCTCGCCTGGAGGGGAGAACCTCCTGGATTTTCTCGAGTTGCGGCAGGTGCTCTTGACTTACTACGGGGACCTCAGGGACCCCGCTCTGGTGGCCTCAGGAAAGGCCAGTCCCCATGCGAGTTGCTCTGGGGCCTCTCGGGATTCCTCTCCCGTCGATGCCTGGGGCCTAAGACCCTGTGTGGAGTCGGTGCCGGAACCTGAGGTTTCCTCTCCAGTGCTGACATGGATCTTGGGGTACTTCTGGAGTCTCCCCAGGGGAGTTAGTCGTCGTCTTGTGTGGGGGCATGCCCGTGCGCTTTCCTCCCGAGCTCTAGCAGCAGTGTCACGCTTCCCGTCGCGTGGATCAAGTGATCTTTGCCTTTCCCTTGAGGCTCTCCCACGAGGCTTTCCCAGGAGACTTTCCCCAGGGACTGTCCCACGTGCCACCGTGGTGTGAGTCGATCCTCGGCTTGAAAGTCGCGGGTAATCGAGGGAAAACAGATTTCCCTGGAATGGACTGAGACATATGCGGGACTCTGGGAATGGTGGCAAGACCCGGGAGTTCCTCTCGCCTTTCCATGTGGAGAGCGCCTCCTTTTGAGATGCGACGGGAATCGCTGGGAATTCTTTCCCGACCACGCAGGGAAAGGATCCCTCCTCTCGTAGCTAGGAGGCGGAAACAGGGCTCCTCTGGATGTGGGCGGGACTCTCGTGCTTCCTCTCGAGTAGAGACGGGAATGTCGGGGAACTACTTGAGTTGCAGCAAGGGTGTGAAGGACCCTTTGGACGTTCCAGAGGTTAGGTGTGATTAGCCTCGAGACGCCTCAGCAGGAAATGGGCCTCATCTCGCCTCGGAGGGGACAACCTCCTGGATTGTTTCTAGTTGCGGCTAGGTGCACTCCGTCTTACGACGGGGACCTCAGGGACCCGCTCTGGTGGCCTCAGGAAAGGCCAGTCCCCATGCGAGTTGCTCGGGGCCTCTCGGGATTTCTCTGCCGTCCATGCCGGGGCTTAAGACCTTGTGTGGAGTCGGAGCCGGAACGTGAGGATTCCTCTCCAGTGCTGGCATGGATCTTGGGGTACTTCTGGAGTCTCCCCAGGGGAGTCAGTCCTCGTCTCGAGTGGGGGCATGCACCGTACGCTTTCCTCCCGAGCTGCAGCAGCAGTGTCACGCTTCCCTTCGGGTGGATCAAGGGATCTGTGGCTTTCCCTTGAGGCTTTCCCACGAGGCTTTCCCACAAGGCTATCCCACGTGTCACCGTAGTGTGAGTCGGTCCTCGCTTGAAAGTCGAGGCAGTGCAGGGAAAACAGGTTTCCCTGGAATGGACTGAGACATCTGGGGCACTCTGGGAATGGTGGCACGATACTGGAGTTCTTCTCGCCTTTCCTGTGGAGAGCGCCCCTCTTGAGATGCGAAGGAAACGCCGGGATTTCTTTCCGAACCACGCAGGGAAAGGATCCCTCATCTCGAGCTAGGAGGTGGAAACGGGGCTCCTGTGAATGTGGGCGGGACTCTCGTGCTTCCTCTCGAGTGGAGACGGGTATGTCCAGGGAACTTCTTGAGTTGCAGCAATGGGTGTGAAGGAGCCCTTTGGAAGTTCCAGAGGTTAGGTTTGATTAGCCTCGAGACGCCTCAGAGGAAATGGGCCTCATCTCGCCTGTAGGGGAGAACCTCCTGGGATTTTCTCGACTTGCGGCAGGTGCTCTCGACTTACGACGGGGCCCTCAGGGACCCGCTCTGGTGGCCTCAGGAAAGGCCCGTCCCATGCGAGTTGCTCGGGGCCTCTCGGGATTCCTCTCCCGTGATGCCGGGGCCTAAGACCTTGTGTGGATCGGTGCCGGAACCTGAGGATTCTCTCCAGTGCTGACATGGATCTTGGGGTACTTCTGGAGTCTCCCCAGGGGAGTCAGTCCTCGTCTCGAGTGGGGCATGCACGTGCGCTTTCCTCCCGAGCTGTAGCAGCAGTGTCACGCTTCCCTTCGCGTGGATCAAGGGATCTGTGGCTTTCCCTCGAGGCTTTCCACAAGGGCTTCCCCCCCCGTGCCACCGTGGTGTGAGTCGATCCTCGGCTTGAAAGTCGAGGCAGTGCAGGGAAAACAGGTTTCCCTGGAATGGACTGAGACATCTGGGGGGACTCTGGGAATGGTGGCACGACCCTGGAGTTCCTCTCGCCTTTCCTGTGGAGAGCGCCTCCTCTTGAGATGCGACGGGAACGCCGGAATTCTTTCCCGACCACGCAGGGAAAGGATCCCTCCTCTCGAGCTAGGAGGCGGAAACGGGGCTCCTCTGGATGTGGGCGGGACTCTCGTGCTTCCTCTCGAGTGGAGACGGGTATGTCGGGGAACTTCTTGAGTTGCAGCAAGGGTGTGAAGGACCCTTTGGAAGTTCCAGAGGTTAGGTGTGATTAGCCTCGAGACGCCTCAGCGGAAATGGGCCTCATCTCGCCTGGAAGGGAGAACCTCCTGGATTTTCTCAGTTGCGGCAGGTGCTCTCGACTTACGACGGGGACCTCAGGGACCCGCTCTGGTGGCCTCAGGAAAGGCCAGTCCCCATGCGAGTTGCTCGGGGGCCTCTCGGGATTCCTCTCCCGTCGATGCCGGGGCCTAAGACCTTGTGTGGAGTCGGTGCCGGAACCTGAGGATTCCTCTCCAGTGCTGACATGGATCTTGGGGTACTTCTGGAGTCCCCCAGGGAGTCAGTCCTCGTCTCGAGTGGGGCATGCACGTGCGCTTTCCTCCCGAGCTGTAGCAGCAGTGTCACGCTTCCCTTCGCATGGATCAAGGGATCTGAGGCTTTCCCTCGAGGCTTTCCCACGAGGGTTTCCACAGGGCTGTCCCACGTGCCACCGTGGTGTGAGTCGATCCCGGCTTGAAAGTCGAGGCAGTGCAGGGAAAACAGGTTTCCCTGGAATGGACTGAGACATCTGGGGGACTCTGGGAATGGTGGAACGACCCTGGAGTTCCTCTCGCCTTTCCTGTGGAGAGCGCCTCCTCCTGAGATGCGACGGAAGCCGGTAATTCTTTCCCGACCACACAGGGAAAGGATCCCTCCTCTCGAGCTGGAGGCGGAAACGGGCTCCTCTGGATGTGGGCGGGACTCTCGTGCTTCCTCTCGAGTGGAGACGGGTATGTCGGGGAACTTCTTGAGTTGCAGCAAGGGTGTGAAGGACCTTTGGAAGTTCCAGAGGTTAGGTGTGATTAGCCTGGGACGCCTCAGAGGAAATGGGCCTCATCTCGCCTGGAGGGGAGAACCTCCTGGATTTTCTTGAGTTGCGGCAGGTGCTCTCGACTTCTGACGGGGACCACAGGGACCCGCTCTGGTGGCCTCAGGAAAGGCCAGTCCCCATGCGAGTTGCTCGGGGCCTCTCGGATTCCTCTCCCGTCGATGCCGGGGCCTAAGACCTTGTGTGGAGTCGGTGCCGGAACCTGAGGATTCCTCTCCAGTGCTGACATGGATCTTGGGGTACTTCTGGAGTCTCCCCAGGGGAGTCAGTCCTCGACTCGAGTGGGGCATGCACGTGCGCTTTCCTCCCGAGCTGAGCAGCAGTGTCACGCTTCCCTTCGCGTGGATCAAGGGATCTGTGGCTTTCCCTCGAGGCTTTCCCACGAGGCTTTTCCACAGGGCTGTCCCACGTGCCACCGTGGTGTGAGTCGATCCTCGGCTTGAAAGTCGAGGCAGTGCAGGGAAAACAGGTTTCCCTGGAATGGACTGAGACATCTGGGGACTCGGGAATGGTGGCACGACCCTGGAGTTCCTCTCGCCTTTCCTGTGGAGAGCGCCTCCTCTTGAGATGCGACGGAACGCCGGGAATTCTTTCCCGACCACGCAGGGAAAGGATCCCTCCTCTCGAGCTAGGAGGCGGAAACGGGGCTCCTCTGGATGTGGGCGGGACTCTCGTGCTTCCTCTCGAGTGGAGACGGGTATGTCGGGGAACTTCTTGAGTTGCAGCAAGGGTGTGAAGGACCCTTTGGAAGTTCCAGAGGTTAGGTGTGATTAGCCTCGAGACGCCTCAGCGGAAATGGGCCTCATCTCGCCTGGAAGGGAGAACCTCCTGGATTTTCTCGAGTTGCGGCAGGTGCTCTCGACTTACGACGGGGACCTCAGGGACCCGCTCTGGTGGCCTCAGGAAAGGCCAGTCCCCATGCGAGTTGCTCGGGGCTCTCGGGATTCCTCTCCCGTCGATGCCGGGGCCTAAGACCTTGTGTGGAGTCGGTGCCGGAACCTGAGGATTCCTCTCCAGTGCTGACATGGATCTTGGGGTACTTCTGGAGTCTCCCAGGGGAGTCAGTCCTCGTCTCGAGTGGGGGCATGCACGTGCGCTTTCCTCCCGAGCTGTAGCAGCAGTGTCACGCTTCCCTTCGCGTGGATCAAGGGATCTGTGGCTTTCCCTCGAGGCTTTCCCTCGAGGGCTTTCCCACAGGGCTGTCCCACGTGCCACCGTGGTGTGAGTCGATCCTCGGCTTGAAAGTCGAGGCAGTGCAGGGAAACAGGTTTCCCTGGAATTGACTGAGACATCTGGGGGACTCTGGAATGGTGGCACGACCCTGGAGTTCCTCTCGCCTTTCCTGTGGAGATCGCCTCCTCTTGACATACGACGGGAACGCCGGGAATTCTTTCCTGACCACGCAGGGAAAGGATCCCTCCTCTCGAGCTAGGAGGCGGAAACGGGGCTCCTCTGGATGTGGGCGGGACTCTCGTGCTTCCTCTCCAGTGGAGACGGGTATGTCGGGGAACTTCTTGAGTTGCAGCAAGGGTGTGAAGGACCCTTTGGAAGTTCCAGAGGTTAGGTGTGATTAGCCTCGAGACGCCTAAGTGGAAATGGGCCTCATCTCGCCTGGAGGGGAGAACCTCCTGGATTTTCTCGAGTTGCAGCAGGTGCTCTCGACTTACGACGGCGACCTCAGGGACCCGCTCTGGTGACCTCAGGAAAGGCCAGTCCCCATGCGAGTTGCTCGGGGCCTCTCGGGATTCCGCTCCCTTCGATGCTGGGGCCTAAGACCTTGTGTGGAGTCGGTTCCGGAACCTGAGGATTCCTCTCCAGTGCTGACATGTGCCGGAAGCCAGTGTGAGGAATCCCGCCCGTGACAAGGTCATGAGGAAGGAAGCTGACATACGCAAGGCGTGCTCAGACTTCAGGGACCCCTCTGGAAATTCCTAAGCATGTACCCCAACAAAAATCTGCCGGCTTTTGTGCTCTGCTTTTCCACTCTTCTGACATTTTCTGGAAAAAGTCAATTCAGGGCTTTAGTTTTCTGCATTTGAAAGAGTGTTTCAATCCAAAAACCCCTTCGATGGCTTTCTAGCCTGCCTGCAGGACTCTGCGAGTGTGATTGTTTGAGGCCTCCTGACCGCAGGAGGCACAGGAAGCTTAAAACATCCTAGGAATGTAGGGGCTTCCGAAGAGTCAAAATCTTTAGAATAGGACTGATTAAAATTTCATTTGTTGAGTCAATGCTTGCTGCCAAATTTTCATATCCTTTATTTTTAGATATAGTTGGCATATAGAAAAACAAGTAGTAGACCTGGTATTAGCAACATTAGATCTTCGAGTTAAGTACCTTCTTTGTTATATCCCACTGCACCTTTGTTCTATAGAGATGTAACTTTAATGCTTTAAGGAAATGCAGATTAAAGAAAAACACTTCAGGGGAAACAAAATTAACATTCATTAAGGAAGAGAGCTAAAAAGTGTTAACAAGCCTCTTGGCCAGAAGATAATGTAAATCACCTGAGACCTTTTGTATACAAAATGATGTATAGAAAGAGTCTGGGCTGTGAACGCTACATAATTCTGTGTTACCCATTGATCTCCATGTTTTATCAAAAGTATAAAAGGCCTTCTGAACAATAAAGGATCGGACCGGTTTCTCGAACTAGTCTCTCGGCCTGGTTTCTTGGGACTCTGGCTTCCCCCATGTCTCTCTCTCTCTCTTCTTCTCTCCCCTTCCCTCTCTCTGCTCTTTACTTTAACTTCAGGCTGAATCTCCATCTGGGGCGCGGAGGCTCGCCAGGTCTACTTACTTGCCCCGGCTGTTAAGACCCGCACGAAAGGGAGCTTAAGGCGAGGCACACTTAGATATTCAAGCGGGCGCCGGTGGCCCAACGTAGATGGTGCAAATTCCTTGTCTGGAATTTTATTGGCCTTCCGCGTAAACCAAGCTATTCAGCCCTCTTCCTCCACTTAATCTTCTTATTACACTATAGTTTCTTAATCTAATCTTACATTAATAAACAAACAAGTCTTTCCACGCCAACGCCGTCCACCCTTCGAATTCCCTGGATCCACAGGGGCTGGACCCCAGCACGTGGTGCCCGGAACAGGCTATTCGAAGGTACGTTCCTCGGAGCAAAAGCTCCCCCCAAGCACTCTCTGCTGCTCCCCCCGGAGCACTCTCCGTTGCTCCCCCCAGAGCACTCTCTGTTGCTCCCCCCGGAGTGACTTAATCACTCCCCGGAGTACTTTCGGGTACTCCCCCAGTGTTGAGTGTTCGGGACGGCTAGGACCCCACTCAGGGTGCTGCGGACCCCCCTGTAGGATAGACAGGGTGAGGAAAAGTGGGAAGTGTTCAAGGGTTTAAGAGAAACCTGGTGCTCTAGAGGTTGAAAAGAAACCTGCTATCCTAGGGTTAAAAACAAAACCCCCCTCGCCAAAGGTAAAACCTTTTGTTGAGGTAGACTTTTCTATAAGACTTAATTTTCTGACATGGGTAACAGTGAATCAAAAGAAAGACAGCTTTTTATAGGAGTAATCTTGCAGTTACTAACTAAACGAGGAATTAAAGTTAAAAAATCCAATATTCATTCATTTTTTTCCTTTGTACAAGAACAGTGCCCTGGTTTCCAGAAGAAGCACTGTTAACTTAGACACCTGGGAGAGAGTAGGAAAACAACTAAAAACTTACCATGCTGAACATGGCTCAGAAAAGGTGCCTACTGACGCCTTTTCCTTATGGAATATAATTAGGGACGCTCTAGACCCTGCCCCTGAATCTGAAAAGGTACACCTTAAAGAGGAAAGTGCAGATAAAAAGGGTATCTATCGAAGAGGAGAGTGATGAAAAGGAGGCTACACCTAGCTATCGGCAGTTGAATCAAATGATAGCTGCAATGACTGCCCAAGAAAAGGTAATAGATAGAGATGACAAAAAAGAGCAGGTTTCAGATGAGGAAGATCTGGAAAGGAAGTAAGTCAAGATCATTCTGATGAGGATTGGTCTTTATTAAATAAAGATGCTCCAAGGAGTTTAAGAGAAACTTCTCCAATTAGATTATCTGCTCCAAAGAGCTTAATAAAAACTTCCCCAACCAGACCACCTGCTTCCAGAAATTCAAGAGAAATTTCCTTAATTAAGCCTTCTGCTTCCAGAGGCTCAAGACAGAAAATGTCCCCCATCAGGATATATGCACCTGAGAGCTTAAGGCAGACATCCCCAGGTAAAACATCCGTAAGACCTAAACACAAAACGGATAAAAAATTCCCAAAGTACGAAGAAAGTGACATAGGACACCCCTTGCCGCCCCCTCCCTATAAGGGTGAAGGGCCTCCACTAGAAGCTCCCCGAAGAAGGGTTTTCTCTAGCCCAGATGATGAACTTGATCCCACCTTGAGGCTTGTTTCCCCATAATATTTGGTGGCAGCGGCGGCAGAACAGCCCCCCACTGGGAACCCATTCCAAAAAATGATTAAAGAACTCAAACAGGCTTGTGCTTTGTATGGGCCTAAAGCCCCGTATACTGTATCATTGGTGGAGGCTTTAGCAGGCAGATGGATGACACCCCATGACTGGAAGACAGTCGCTAAAGCTTGTCTGTCTGGAGGTCAATATGTACTTTGGAGAACTGAATATGAAGATCTTGCCCAAAAACAGGCTGATGCTAACCAAAAATATGGCCCAAGATATATTATAAAAAAGTATGTTGGCAGGGACTAATGATTTCGGAACACTTAGAGATCAAATGGGATTAGACAAAACTACTTTAGATCAAGTAACCGCCTGCGCCTTGGGGCTTGGCGTTTGTTGCCTGAAGGGAAAGAATCTACCTCGTCCTTCTCAAATGTTAAACAAAACCAGAAGAGCCATATGAAGACTTTATATCAAGACTTGCAGAGGCAGTCAACAGAGTAATTTCCAATACTGAGGCAGCTAGTATATTGATAAAACAACTGGCATTTGAAAATGCTAATTCTACCTGCCAGGCCATTTTACGTCCTATAAAAAAAACTGGGGAAATAATAGATTATATCAGGCAATGTGCAGATGTAGGACCAGCAATGATGCAGGGCGTTGCCATAGCTGCAGCCATAAAGGGAAATTCTTACCAGCAGGCAGTACAGTCCTTTTTTAAAATAAAAATAACCCGTCAAAGAGTCATTCCAGTAGTCCAGGCCAGAATATTGGTTTATCCAAGGCCTGCTTCTCTTGCGGACGGGAAGGGCACTTTATGCGAGCTTGTCCCCAAAAAGCAACCGGTTCTTCTCTGCCTAATTCTGTGCATACTAATCTCCCTAGATCTCTCTGCCCTCGTTGTCAAAAAGGATATCATTGGGCAAAAGAATGTAGGTCACAATTCCATAGAAATGGAGCCTTTTTGGGCCCCGACCAGCAGTCGGGAAACGGATTGAGGGGCCAGCCTCAGGCCCCGACAACAATTGGGGCAGCCTCACTGAACCCATTCATTTCCCTTTCGTTCAGGAGTTAAAGGCCCATTACCAACAGGTTTACTAGGAATTATACTAGGCAGAAGTTCCTTAGCTATGCAAGGTCTCACAATCATCCCTGGAGTAATTGACTCAGATTATACAGGAGAAATCCAGATAATGATTTCACCCCCAATTAAAACTTTCCAAATACATCAGGGACAAAGAATAGCCCAACTTTTGCTTTTGCCTTACCACACTGCAATTGGGCACACAGCTACTCAGAATGAAAGGCAGGATAAAGGATTTGGGTCTAGTGATATGGTTTTTGGATAACAGAAATTACTCAGAAACGTCCTATGAAAACTATTCTGATTAATGGCAAGTCTATTGTGGGTTATTAGACACAGGAGCAGACGTTTCTTGCATTTCAGGAAAAGACTGGCCCAGCTCCTGGCCCACACATACTACTGAAAATAACTTGGTGGGGATAGGAAGAGCCCCCACAGTAGCCAAAAGTGCAAAAAATTTTAGATTGGCAATTTGAGGATACCCGTGGAACTTTCCAACCGTATGTAGTCCCTTCACTCCCCTTTACCCTGTGGGGAGGACGTGCTGTCTCAAATGGGAGTGTTACTTTTTAGCCCTGATGATAAAGTGACCTCTCAGATGTTGCAGATGGGCTATGATCCATCAAAAGGATTGGGGTAAACAACAGACAGGGATAATTGAGCCAATTTGCCCAACTCCTCGCAAGTTACGTGCTGGATTGGGATATCCAAATTTATAATGGAGGCCATTGTTTTTGCTGCCGACCCCATTACATGGAAATCTCAAGATCCGGTGTGGTAGAACAAT
>NW_017212425.1:0-16624 GCF_001704415.2 Capra hircus
GTGGCGGGACTCTCGTGCTTCCTCTCAAGTGGAGACGGTTATGTCGGGGAACTTCTTGAGTTGCAGCAAGGGGTGTGAAGGACCCTTTGAAGTTCCAGATTTTAGAATTGATTAGCCTCGAGACGCCTCAGCGGAAATGGGCCTCATCTCGCCTGGAGAGGAGAACCTCCTGTATTTTCTCGAGTTGCGGCAGGTGCTCTCGAATTACGACGGGGACCTCAGGGACCCGCTCTAGTGGCCTCAGGAAAGCCCAGTCCCCATGCGAGTTGCTCGGGGGCCTCTCGGGATTCCTCTCCCTTCGATGCCGGGGCCTAAGATCTTGTGTGGAGTGGGTGCCGGAACCTGAGGATTCCTCTCCAGTGCTGACATGGATCTTGGGTACTTCTGAAGTCTTCCCTGGGGAGTCAGTCCTGGTCTCGAGTGGGGGCATGCACGTGCGCTTTCCTCCCGAGGTGTAGGAGCAGTGTCATCCTTCCCTTCGCGTGGATCAAGGGATCTGTGCCTTTCCCTCGAGGCTTTCCCACGAGGCTTTCCCACGAAGCTTTCCCACGAGCCTTTCCCTCGAGGCTTTCCCACAGGGCTGTCCCACTTGCCACCTTGGTGTGAGTCGATCCTCGGCCTGAAAGTCGACGCAGTGCTGGGAAAACAGGTTTCCCTGGAATGGACTGAGACATCTGGAGGACTCTGGGATTGGTGGCACGAACCGGGAGTTCCTCTCGCCTTTCCTGTGGAGAGCGCCTCCTCTTGAGATGCGACGGAAATGCCGGGAATTCTCTCCCGACCACGCAGGGAAAGGATCCCTCCTCTGGATCTAGGAGGCCGGAAACGGGGCTCCTCTGGATGTCGGCGGGACTCTCGTGCTTCCTCTCGAGTGGAGACGGTTATGTCGGGGAACTTCTTAAGTTGAAGCAAGGGTGTGAAAGACCCTTTGGAAGTTCCAGAGTTAAAGTGTTATTACCCCCTAGTTGCCTCAGCTGAAATGGGCCTCATCTCTCCTGGAGGGGAGAACCTCCTGGATGTTCTCGAGTTGCGGCAGGTGCTCTCGACTTACGACGGGGACCTCAGGGACCCGCTCTGGTGGCCTCAGGAAAGGCCAGTCCCCATGGGAGTTGCTCGGGGGCCTCTCGGGATTCCTCTCCCGTCTATGCCGGGGCCTAAGATCTTGTGTGGAGCCGGTGCCGGAACCTTAGGATTCCTTCCAGTGCTGACATGAATCTGGGGGTACTTCTGGAGTCGCCCCAGTGGAGTCAGTCCTCGTCTCGAGTGGGGGCAAGCACGTGCGCTTTCCTCCTGAGCTGTAGCAGCAATGTCACGCTTCTCTTCGCGTGGACCAAGGGATCAGGGGCTTTCCCTCGATGCTTTCCATCGAGGCTTTCCCACGAGGCTTTCCCACAGGGCTGTCCCACGTGCCACCGTGGTGTGAGTCGATCCTCGGCTTGAAAGTCGACGCAGTGCTGGAGAAAACAGGTTTCCCTGGAATGAACTGAGACATCGGGGGGACTCTGGGAATGTTGCACGATCCTGGAGTTCCTCTCGCCTTTCCTGTGGAGAGCGCCTCCTCTTGAGATGCGACGGGAACGCCGGGAATTCTTTCCCGACCACGCAGGGAAAGGATCCCTCCTCTCAAGCTAGGAGGCGGAAACAGGGCTCCTCTGGATGTGGGCGGGACTCTCGTGCTTCCTCTCAAGTGGAGACGGTTATGTCGGGGAACTTCTTGAGTTGCAGCAAGGGTGTGAAGGACCCTTTGGAAGTTCCAGATGTTAGAACTGATTAACCTCGAGACGCCTCAGCGGAAATGGGCCTCATCTCGCCTGGAGGGGAGAACCTCCTGTATTTTCTCGAGTTGCGGCAGGTGCTCTCGACTTACGACGGGGACCTCAGGGACCCGCTCTGGTGGCCTCAGGAAAGGCCAGTCCCCATGCGAGATGCTCGGGGGCCTCTCGGGATTCTTCTCCCGTCGATGCAGGGGCCTAAGATATTGTGTGGAGTGGGTGCTGGAACCTGAGGATTCCTCTCCAGTGCTTACGTGGATCTTGGGGTACTTCTGGTGTCTCCCCAGGGGAGTCAGTCCTCGTCTCGAGTGGGGGCACGCACGTGCGCTTTCCTCCCGAGCTGTAGCAGCAGTGTCACCCTTCCCTTCGCGTGGATCAAGCGATCTGTGCCTTTCCCTCGAGGCTTTCCCACGAGGCTTTCCCACGAGGCTTTCCCACAGGGCTGTCCCACGTGCCACCGTGGTGTGAGTCGATCCTCGGCTTTGAAAGTCGAGGCAGTGCAGGGTAAACAGGTTTCCCTGGAATGGACAGAGACATTTGGTTGACTCTGGGAATGGTGGCACGACCCTGGAGTTCCTCTCGCCTTTCCTGTGGAGATCGCCTCCTCTTGAGATGCGCCGGGAACGCCGGGAATTCTTTCCCGACCACGCAGGGAAAGGATCCCACCTCTCGCGTTAGGAGACGGAATCGGGGCTCCTCTGGATGTGGCCGGGACTCTCGTGCTTCCTCTCAAGTGGAGACGGGTATGTCGGGGAACTTCTTGAGTTGCAGCAAGGGTGTGAAGGACCCTTTGGAAGTTCCAGATGTCAGAAGTGATTAGCCTGGAGACGCCTCAGCGGAAATGGGCCTCATCTCGCCTGTAGAGGAGAACCTCCTGTATTTTCTGGAGTTGTGACAGGTGCTCTCGACTTACGACGGGGACCTCAGGGACCCGCTCTGGTGGCCTCAGGAAAGGACAGTCCCCATGCGAGTTGCTCGGGGGCCTCTCAGGATTCCTCTCCCGTCAATTCCGGGACCTATGATCTTGTGTGGAGTCGGTGCCGGAACCTGAGGATTCCTCTCCAGTGCTGACATGGATCTTGGGGTGCTTCTGGAGTCTCCCCAGGGGAGTCAGTCCTCGTCTCGAGGGGGGGCATGCACGTGCGCTTTCCTCCCGAGCTGTAGCAGCAGTGTCACGCTTCCCTTCGCGTGGATCAAGGGATCTGTGGCTTTCTCTCGAGGCTTTCCCACGAGGCTTTCCCACGAGGTTTTCCCACGAGGCTTTCCCACAAGACTTTCCCACAGGGCTGTCCCACGTGCCACCGTGGTGTGAGTCGATCCTCGGCTTGAAAGTCAACGCAGTGCTGGGAAAACAAGTTTTCCTGGAATGGACTGAGACATCTCGAGGACTCTGGGATTGGTGGCACGACCCTGGAGTTCCTCTCGCCTTTCCTGTGGAGAGCGCCTCCTCTTGAGATGCGACGGAAATGCCGAGAATTCTTTCCCGACCACGCAGGGAAAGGATCCCTCCTCTCGAGCTAGGAGGCGGAAACGGGGCTCCTCTGGATGTGGGCGGGACTATCGTGCTTCCACTCGAGTGGAGACGGTTATGTCGCGGAACTTCTTGAGTTGCAGCAAGGGTGTGAAGGACCCTTTGTAAGTTCCAGAGGTAGGTGTGATTAGCCTCGAGACGCCTCAGCGAAAATGGGCCTCATCTCGCCTGGATGGGAGAACCTCCTGGATTTTCTCGAGTTGCGGCAGGTGCTCTCGACTTACGAAGGGGACCTCAGGGACCTGCTCTAGTGGATTGAGGAAAGGCCAGTCCCCATTCGAGTTGCTTGGGGGCCTCTCAGGATTCCTCTCCCGTCGATGCCCGGGCCTAAGGTCTTGTGTGGAATCGGTGCCGGAAACCGAGGATTCCAATCCAGTGCTGATATGGATCTTGGGGTACTTCTGGAGTCTCCCCAGGGGAGTCAGTCCTCGTCTCGAGTGGGGGCATGCACGTGCGCTTTCCTCCCGAGCTGTAGCAGCAGTGTCACCCTTCCCTTCGCGAGCATCAAGGGATCAGGGGCTTTCCCTCGAGGCTTTCCCACAGGCTGTCCCACGTGCCATCGTGGTGTGAGTCGATCCTCGGCTTGAAAGTGGAGGCAGTGCAGGGAAAACAGGTTTCCCTGGAATGGACTGAGACATCTGGGGGACTCTGGGAATGTGGAACGACACTGGAGTTCCTCTCGCCTTTCCTGTGAAGAGCGCCTCCACTTGAGATGCGACGGGAACGCCGGGAATTCTTTCCCGACCACGCAGGGAAAGGATCCCTCCTCTCGAGCTAGGAGGTGGAAACGGGGCTCCTCTGGATGTGGTCGGGACTCTCGTGCTTCCTCTCGAGTGGAGACCGGTATGTCAGGGAACTTCTTGAGTTACAGCAAAGGTGTGAAGTACCCTTTGGAAGTTCCAGAGGTCAGGTGTGATTAGCCTCAGGACGCCTCAGTGGAAATGGGCCTCATCTCACCTGGAGGGTAGAACCTACTGGATTTTCTCGAGTTGTGGCAGGTGCACTCGACTTACGACGGGGACCTCAGGGACCCGCTCTGGTGGCATTGGGAAAGGCCATTTCCTTGCGAGTTACTCGGGGTCCTCTCGGGATTTCTCTCCCGTCAATGCCGGGGCCTAAGACCTTGTGTGGAGTCGGTGCCGGAACCTGAGGATTCCTCTCCAGTGCTTACGTGGATATTGGGGTACTTCTGGTGTCTCCCCAGGGGAGTCAGTCCTCGTCTCGAGTGGGGGCATGCACGTGCGCTTTCCTCCCGAGCTGTAGGAGCAGTGTCACGCTTCCCTTCGGGTATATGAAGGGATCTGTGGCTTTCCCTCTAGGCTTTCCCACGAAGCTTTCCCACGAGGCTTTCCCACAGGGCTGTCCCACGTGCCACCGTGGTGTGAGTCGATCCTCGTCTTGAAAGTCGACGCAGTGCAGGGAAAACAGGTTTCCCTGTAATGGACTGAGACATCTGGGGGACTCTGGGAATGATGGCACGAACCTAGAGTTCCTCTCTCCTTTCCTGTGGAGAGCGCCTGCTCTTGAGATGTGACGGGAACGCCGGGAATTCTTTCCCGAGCACGCAGGGAAAGGATCGCCCCTCTCGAGCTAGGAGGCGGAAACGGGGCTCCTCTGGATGTAGGCGGGACTCACGTGCTTCGTCTCGAGTGGAGACGGGTATGTCGGGGAACTTCTTGAGTTGCAGCAAGGGTGTGAAGGACCCATTGGAAGTTCCAGAGGTTAGGTGTGATTAGCCTCGAAACGCCTCTGCGTAAATGGGCCTCATCTCGCCTGCAGGGGAGAACCTCTTGGATTTTCTCGAGTTGAGGCAGGTGCTCTCGACTTATGACGGGAACCTCAGGGACCCTCTGTGGTTGCGTCATGAAAGGCCAGTCCCCATGCGAGTTGCTCGGGGGCCTCTCGGGCTTCCTCTCCCGTCGATGCAGGGGCCTAAGGTCTTGTGTGGATCCGGTGCAGGAACCTGAGGATTCCACTCCAGTGCTGACATGGATCTTGGGGTACTTCTGGAGTCTCCCCAGGGGAGTCAGTCCTCGTCTCGAGTGGGGGCAAGTACGTGCGCTTTCCTCCAGTGCTGTAGCAGCAGTGTCACCCTTCCCTTCGCGTGGATCAAGGGATCTGTGGCTTTCCCTCGAGGCTTTCCCACGAGGCTTTCCCACGACGCTTTCCCATAGGGCTGTCCCACGTGCCACCGTGGTTTGAGTCGATCCTCGGCTTGAAAGTCGAGGCAGTGCAGGGAAAAAAGGTTTCCCTGGAATGGACGGAGACATCTGGTTGACTCTTGGAATGGTGGCACGAATCTGGAGTTCCTCTCCTCATTCCTGTGGAGATCGCCTCCTCTTGAGATGCGACGGGAACGGCGGGAATTCTTTCCCGACCACGCAGGGAAAGGATCCCTCCTCTCGAGCTATGAGACGGAAACGGGGCTCCTCTGGATGTGGCCGGGACTCTCGTGCTTCCTCTCAAGTGGAGACGGTTATGTCGGGGAACTTCTTGAGTTGCAGCAAGGGTGTGAAGGACCCTTTGGAAGTTCCAGATTTTAGAATTGATTAGCCTCGAGACGCCTCAGCGGAAATGGGCCTCATCTCGCCTGGAGAGGAGAACCTCCTGTATTTTCTCGAGTTGCGGCAGGTGCTCTCGAATTACGACGGGGACCTCAGGGACCCGCTCTAGTGGCCTCAGGAAAGCCCAGTCCCCATGCGAGTTGCTCGGGGCCTCTCGGGATTCCTCTCGCTTCGATGCCGGGGCCTAAGATCTTGTGTGGAGTGGGTGCCGGAACCTGAGGATTCCTCTCCAGTGCTGACATGGATCTTGGGGTACTTCTGAAGTCTTCCCTGGGGAGTCAGTCCTGGTCTCGAGTGGGGGCATGCACGTGCGCTTTCCTCCCGAGGTGTAGGAGCAGTGTCATCCTTCCCTTCGCGTGGATCAAGGGATCTGTGCCTTTCCCTCGAGGCTTTCCCACGAGGCTTTCCCACGAAGCTTTCCCACGAGCCTTTCCCTCGAGGCTTTCCCACAGGGCTGTCCCACTTGCCACCTTGGTGTGAGTCGATCCTCGGCCTGAAAGTCGACGCAGTGCTGGGAAAACAGGTTTCCCTGGAATGGACTGAGACATCTGGAGGACTCTGGGATTGGTGGCACGAACCGGGAGTTCCTCTCGCCTTTCCTGTGGAGAGCGCCTCCTCTTGAGATGCGACGGAAATGCCGGGAATTCTTTCCCGACCACGCAGGGAAAGGATCCCTCCTCTGGATCTAGGAGGCGGAAACGGGGCTCCTCTGGATGTCGGCGGGACTCTCGTGCTTCCTCTCGAGTGGAGACGGTTATGTCGGGGAACTTCTTAAGTTGCAGCAAGGGTGTGAAAGACCCTTTGGAAGTTCCAGAGTTAAAGTGTTATTACCCCCTAGTTGCCTCAGCTGAAATGGGCCTCATCTCTCCTGGAGGGGAGAACCTCCTGGATGTTCTCGAGTTGCGGCAGGTGCTCTCGACTTACGACGGGGACCTCAGGGACCCGCTCTGGTGGCCTCAGGAAAGGCCAGTCCCCATGGGAGTTGCTCGGGGGCCTCTCGGGATTCCTCTCCCGTCTATGCCGGGGCCTAAGATCTTGTGTGGAGCCGGTGCCGGAACCTTAGGATTCCTCTCCAGTTCTGACATGAATCTGGGGTACTTCTGGAGTCGCCCCAGTGGAGTCAGTCCTCGTCTCGAGTGGGGGCAAGCACGTGCGCTTTCCTCCTGAGCTGTAGCAGCAATGTCACGCTTCTCTTCGCGTGGACCAAGGGATCAGGGGCTTTCCCTCGATGCTTTCCATCGAGGCTTTCCCACGAGGCTTTCCCACAGGGCTGTCCCACGTGCCACCGTGGTGTGAGTCGATCCTCGGCTTGAAAGTCGACGCAGTGCTGAGAAAACAGGTTTCCCTGGAATGAACTGAGACATCGGGGGACTCTGGGAATGTTGCACGATCCTGGAGTTCCTCTCGCCTTTCCTGTGGAGAGCGCCTCCTCTTGAGATGCGACGGGAACGCCGGGAATTCTTTCCCGACCACGCAGGGAAAGGATCCCTCCTCTCAAGCTAGGAGGCGGAAACAGGGCTCCTCTGGATGTGGCCGGGACTCTCGTGCTTCCTCTCAAGTGGAGACGGTTATGTCGGGGAACTTCTTGAGTTGCAGCAAGGGTGTGAAGGACCCTTTGGAAGTTCCAGATGTTAGAACTGATTAACCTCGAGACGCCTCAGCGGAAATGGGCCTCATCTCGCCTGGAGGGGAGAACCTCCTGTATTTTCTCGAGTTGCGGCAGGTGCTCTCGACTTACGACGGGGACCTCAGGGACCCGCTCTGGTGGCCTCAGGAAAGGCCAGTCCCCATGCGAGATGCTCGGGGGCCTCTCGGGATTCTTCTCCCGTCGATGCAGGGGCCTAAGATATTGTGTGGAGTGGGTGCTGGAACCTGAGGATTCCTCTCCAGTGCTTACGTGGATCTTGGGGTACTTCTGGTGTCTCCCCAGGGGAGTCAGTCCTCGTCTCGAGTGGGGGCACGCACGTGCGCTTTCCTCCCGAGCTGTAGCAGCAGTGTCACCCTTCCCTTCGCGTGGATCAAGCGATCTGTGCCTTTCCCTCGAGGCTTTCCCACGAGGCTTTCCCACGAGGCTTTCCCACAGGGCTGTCCCACGTGCCACCGTGGTGTGAGTCGATCCTCGGTTTGAAAGTCGAGGCAGTGCAGGGTAAACAGGTTTCCCTGGAATGGACAGAGACATTTGGTTGACTCTGGGAATGGTGGCACGACCCTGGAGTTCCTCTCGCCTTTCCTGTGGAGATCGCCTCCTCTTGAGATGTGCCGGGAACGCCGGGAATTCTTTCCCGACCACGCAGGGAAAGGATCCCACCTCTCGCGTTAGGAGACGGAAATCGGGGCTCCTCTGGATGTGGCCGGGACTCTCGTGCTTCCTCTCAAGTGGAGACGGGTATGTCGGGGAACTTCTTGAGTTGCAGCAAGGGTGTGAAGGACCCTTTGGAAGTTCCAGATGTCAGAAGTGATTAGCCTGGAGACGCCTCAGCGGAAATGGGCCTCATCTCGCCTGGAGGGGAGAACCTCCTGGATTTTCTCGAGTTGCGGCAAGTGCTCCCGACTTATGACTGGGACCACAGGGATCCCGCTCTGGTGGCCTCAGGAAAGGCCAGTCCCCATGGGAGTTGTTCGGGGGCCTCTTGGGAGTCCTCTCCCGTCGATGCTGGAGTCTAAGATCTTGTGTGGAGTCAGTGAAGGAACCTGAGGATTCCTCTCCAGTGCCGACATGGATCTTGGGGTAATTCTGGAGTCTCACCAGGGCAGTCAGTTCTCGTCTCGAGTGGGGTCCTGCACGTGCGCTTTCCCTCCCGAGCTGTAGCAGCAGTGTCGCGCTTCCCTTAGCGTGGATCAAGGGATCTGTGTCTTTCCCTCGAGGCTTTCCCACGAGGCTTTCCCACAGGGCTGTCCCACGTGCCACCGTGGTGTGAGTCGATCCTCGGCTTGAAAGTCGAGGCAGTTCAGGCGAAACAGTTTTCCCTGGAATGGACTGAGACATTCAGGGGACTCTGGGAATGGTGGCACGACCCTGGAGTTCCTCTCGCCTTTCCTGTGGAGAGCGCCTCCTCTTGAGATGCAACGGGAACGCCGGAAATTCTTTCCCGACCACGCAGGGAAAGGATCCCTCCTCTCGAGCTAGGAGGCGGAAACGGGGCTCCTCTGGTTGTGGGCGGGACTCTCGTGCTTCCTCTCGAGTGGAGACGGATATGTCGGAGAACTTCTTGAGTTGCAGCAAGGGTGTGAAGGACCCTTTAGAAGTTCCAGATGTTAGATGTGATTAGCCTCGAGATGCCTCAGCGGAAATGGGCCTCATCTCGCCTGGAGGGCAGAACCTCTTGGATTTTCTCGAGTTGTGTCAGGTGCACTGGACTTACGACGGGGACCTCAGGGACGCGCCCTGGTGGCATCGGTAAAGGAAATTTCCTTGCGAGTTACTCGGGGGCGTCTCGGGATTCCTCTCCCGTCGATGCCGGGGCCTAAGACCTTGTGTGGAGTCGGTGCCAGGACCTGAGGATTCCTCTCCAGTGCTGACATGGATCTTTGGGTACTTCTGGAATCTCCCCAGGGAAGTCAATCCTCGTCTCGAGTTGGGTCATGCACGTGCCCTTTCCTCCCGAGCTGTAGCAGCAATGTCACGCTTCCCTTCGCGTGGAACAAGGGATCTGGGGCATTCCCTCGAGGTTTTCCCAAAAGGCTTTCCCCTGAGGCTTTCCCACAGTGCTGTCCCACGTGCCACCGTGTTGTGAGTCGATCCTCGGCTTGAAAGTCGAGGCAGTGCAGGGAAAACTGGTTTCCCTGGAATGGACTGAGACATCTGGGGGACTCTGGGAATGGTGGCACGTCCCTGGAGTTCCTCTCGCCTTTCCTGTGGAGAGCGCCTCCACTTGAGTTGCGATGGGAACGCCGGGAATTCTTTCCCGACAACGCGGGAAAGGATCCGTCCTCTCGAGCTAGGAGGCGGAAACGGGGCTCCTCTGGATGTGGGCGGGACTCTCGTGCTTCCTCTCTAGTGGAGTCGGGTATGTCGTGGAACTTCTTGAGTTGCAGCATGGGTGTGAAGGACCCTTTGGAAGTTCCAGAGTTTAGGTGTGATTAGCCTCGAGACGCCTCAGCGGAAATGGGCCTCATCTCGCCTGGAGGGGAGAATCTCCTGGATTTTCTCGAGTTGCGGCAGGATGCTCTCGACTTACGACGGGGACCTCAGGGACCCGCTCTGGTGGCCTCAGGAAAGGCCAGTCCCCTTGCGAGTTGCTCGGGGGCCTCTCGGGGATCTCTTGGGATTCCTCTCCAGTCGATATCGGGGCCTAAGACCTTGTGTGGAGTCGGTGCCAGACCTGAGGTTTCCTCTCCAGTTCTGACATGGATCTTGGGGTACTTCTGGAGTCTCCCCAGTGGAGTCAGTCCTCGTCTCGAGTGGGGGCATGCACGTGCGATTTCCTCCCGAGCTGTAGCCGCAGTGTCAACCTTTCCTTCACGTGGAACAAGGGATCTGTGGCATTCCCTCGAGGCTTTCCCACGAGGCTTTCGCACGAGGCTTTCCCACAGGGCTGTCCCACGTGCCACCGTGGTGTGAGTCTATCCTCGGCTTGAAAGTCAAAACAGTGCAGAGAAAACAGGTTTCCCTGGAATGGACTGAGACATCTGGGGGACTCTGAGAATGCTGGCATGACCCCGGAGTTCCTCTCGCCTTTCCTGTGGAGAGCGCCTCCTCTTGAGTTGCGACAGGAACGCCGGGAATTCTTTCTCGAGCACGCAGGGAAAGGATCCCTCCTCTTGAGCTAGGAGGTGGAAACGGGGCTCCTCTGGATGTGTTCGGGACTCTCGTGCTTCCTCTCGAGTGGAGACGGGTGTGTCAGGGAACTTCTTGAGTTGCTGCAAAGGTGTGAAGGATCCTTTGGAAGTTCCAGAGGTCAGGTGTGATTAGCCTCAGGACGCCTCAGCGGAAATGGGCCTCATCTCGCCTGGAGGGCAGAACCGCTTGGATTTTCTCGAGTTGTGTCAGGTGCACTGGACTTACGACGGGGACCTCAGGGACGCGCCCTGGTGGCATCGGTAAAGGAAATTTCCTTGCGAGTTACTCGGGGGCGTCTCGGGATTCCTCTCCCGTCGATGCCGGGGCCTAAGACCTTGTGTGGAGTCGGTGCCAGGACCTGAGGATTCCTCTCCAGTGCTGACATGGATCTTTGGGTACTTCTGGAATCTCCCCAGGGAAGTCAATCCTCGTCTCGAGTTGGGTCATGCACGTGCCCTTTCCTCCCGAGCTGTAGCAGCAATGTCACGCTTCCCTTCGCGTGGAACAAGGGATCTGGGGCATTCCACCGAGGCTTTCCCAAAAGGCTTTCCCCCTGAGGCTTTCCCACAGCGCTGTCCCACGTGCCACCGTGTTGTGAGTCGATCCTCGGCTTGAAAGTCGAGGCAGTGCAGGGAAAACTGGTTTCCCTGGAATGGACTGAGGCATCTGGGGGACTCTGGGAATGGTGGCACGTCCCTGGAGTTCCTCTCGCCTTTCCTGTGGAGAGCGCCTCCACTTGAGATGCGATGGGAACGCCGGGAATTCTTTCCCGACAACGCGGGGAAAGGATCCGTCCTCTCGAGCTAGAAGGCGGAAACGGGGCTCCTCTGGATGTGGGCGGGACTCTCGTGCTTCCTCTCTAGTGGAGTCGGGTATGTCGTGGAACTTCTTGAGTTGCAGCATGGGTGTGAAGGACCCTTTGGAAGTTCCAGAGTTTAGGTGTGATTAGCCTCGAGACGCCTCAGGGGAAATGGGCCTCATCTTGCCTGGAGGGGAGAATCTCCTGGATTTTCTCGAGTTGCGGCAGGTGCTCTCGACTTACGTCGGGGACCTCAGGGACCCTCTCTGGTGGCCTCAGGAAAGGCCAGTCCCCATGCGAGTTTCTCGGTGGCCTCTCGGGGGCCTCTCGGGTTTCCTCTCCTGTCGATGCTGGGGCCTAAGACCTTGTGTGGAGTCAGTGCCAGAATCTGAGGATTCCTTTCCAGTGCTCACATGGATCTTGGGGTACGTCTGGAGTCTCCCCAGGGGAGTCAGTCCTCGTCTCGAGTGGGGGCATGCACATGCGCTTTCCTCCCCAGCTTTAGCAGCAGTGTCACGCTTCCCTTCGAGTGGATCAAGGGATCTGTGGCTTTCCCTCGAGGCTTTCCCACGATGCTTTCCCACGACGCTTTCCCACAGGGCTGTCCCACATGCCACAGTGGTGTGAGTCGATCCTGGGCTTGAATGTCGAGGAAGTGCAGGGAAAACAGGTTTCCCTGGAATGGACTGAGACATCTGGGGGACTCTGGGAATGGTGGTACAACCCTCGAGTTCCTCCCGCCTTTCCTGTGGAGAGCTCCTCCTCTTGAGATGCCACGGAAAGGCCGGAAAATCTTTCCCGAGCACGCAGGGAAAGGATCCCTCCTCTCGAGCTAGGAGGCGGAAACGGGGCTCCTCTGGATGTGGGCGGGACTCTCGTGCTTCCTCTCGAGTGGAGTCGGGTATGTCGGGGAACTTCTTGAGTTGCAGCAAGGGTGTGAAGGACCCTTTGGAAGTTCCAGAGGTTAAGTGTGATTAGCCTCGAGACGCCTCAGCGGAAATGGGCCTCATCTCGCCTGGAGGGGAGAACCTCCTGGATTTTCTCGAGTTGCGGCAGGTGCTCTCGACTTACGACGGGCACCTCAGGGACCCGCTCTGGTGGCCTCAGGAAAGACCATTCCCCATGTGAGTTGCTCGGGGGCCTCTCGGGATTCCTCTCCCGTCGATGCCGGGGCCGAAGACCTTGTGTGGAGTCAGTGCCGGAACCTGAGGATTCCTCTCCATTGCTGACATGGATCTTGGGGTACTTCTGGAGTCTCCCCAGGGGAGTCAGTCCTCGTCTCGAGTGGGGGCATTCACGTGCGCTTTCCTCCCGAGCTGTAGCAGCAGTGTCGCGCTTCCCTTCGCGTGGATCAAGGGATCTGTGGCTTTCCCTCGAGGCTTTCCGACGAGGCTTTCACACAGGGCTGTCCCACATGCCACAGTGGTGTGAGTCGATCCTGGGCTTGAAAGTCGAGGCAGTGCAGGGAAAACAGGTTTCCCTGGAATGGACTGAGATATCTGGGGGACTCTGGCAATGGTGGCACGAACCTGGAGTTCCTCTCACTTTTCCTCTGGAGAGCGCCTCCTCTTGAGATGCGACGGGAACGCCGCGAATTCTTTCCCACCACGCAGGGAAATGATCAAACCTCTCGAGCTAGGAGGCGGAAACGTGGCTCCTCTTGATGTGGGCGGGACTTTCCTGCTTCCTCTCGAGTGGAGACGGGTATGTCGGGGAACTTCTTGAGCTGCAGCTAGGCTGTGAAGGACCCTTTGGAAGTTCCAGAGGTAAAGTGTGATTAGCCTCGAGACGCCTCAGCGGAAATGGGCCTCATCTCGCCTGGAGGGGAGAACCTCCTGGATTTTCTCGAGTTGCGGCAGGTGCTCTCGACTTATGACGGGGAACTCAGGGACTCGATCTGGTGGCCTCAGGAAAGGCCAGTCTCCATGCGAGTTGCTTGGGGGCCTCTCGGGATTCCTGTCCCGTCGATGCCGGGGCCTAAGACCTTGTGTGGAGTCAGTGCCGGAACCTGAGGATTCCTCACCAGTGCTGACATGGATCTTCGGGTACTTCTGGAGTCTCCCCAGGGGAGTCAGTCCTCGTATCGAGTGGGGGCATGCACGTGCGCTTTCCTCTCGATCTGTAGCAGCAGTGTCGCGCTTCCATTCGCGTGGATCAGGGGATCTGTAGCTTTCCCTCGAGGCTTTCCCACGAGGCTTTCCCAAGAGGCTTTTCCCCGAGGCTTTCCCACGAGGCTTTCCCACATGGCTGTCCCACATGCCACAGTGGTGTGAGTCGATCCTGGGCTTGAAAGTCGAGGCATGCAGGGAAAACAGGTTTCCCTGGAATGGACTGAGATATCTGGGGGACTCTGGCAATGGTGGCACGAACCTGGAGTTCCTCTCACTTTTCCTCTGGAGAGCGCCTCCTTTTGAGATGCGACGGGAACGCCGCGAATTCTTTCCCCACCACGCAGGGAAAGGATCAAACCTCTCGAGCTAGGAGGCGGAAACGTGGCTCCTCTTGATGTGGGCGGGACTTTCCTGCTTCCTCTCGAGTGGAGACGGGTATGTCGGGGAACTTCTTGAGCTGCAGCTAGGGTGTGAAGGACCCTTTGGAAGTTCCAGAGGTAAGGTGTGATTAGCCTCGAGATACCTCAGCGGAAATGGGCCTCATGTCGCCTGGAGGGGAGAACCTCCTGGATTTTCTCGAGTTGCGGCAGGTGCTCTCGACTTACGACTGGGACGTCAGGGACCCTCTCTGGTGGCGTCAGGAAAGGCCAGTCCCCATGGAGTTGCTCGGGGGCCTCTCGGGATTCCTCTCCCGTCGGTGCCGGGGCCTAAGACCTTGTGTGGAGTCAGTGCCGGAACCTGAGGATTCCTCTCCAGTGCCGACATGGATCTTCGGGGACTTCTGGAGTCTCCCCAGAGGCGTAAGTCCTCGTCTCGAGTGGGGGAATGCACGTGCACTTTCTTCCCGAGCTGTAGCAGCAGTGTCACGCTTACCTTTTCGTGGATCAAGGGATCTGTGGCTTTCCCTCTAGACTTTCCCATGAGGCTTTCCCACGAGGCTTTCCCAAAGGGCTTTCCCACGTGCCACGGTGTTGGGTGTCGATCCTCGACTTTAAAGTCGAGGCAGTGAAGGGAAAACAGTTTTCCCTGGAATGGACTGAGACATCTGGGGTCTCAGGGAATGGTGGCACGACCCTCGAGTTCCTCTCGCCTTTCCTGTGGAGAGCGCCTCCTCTTGAGATGCGACGGGAACGCCGGGAATTCTTTCCCCACCAAGCAGGGAAAGGATCCCTCCTCTCGAGCTAGCAGGCGGAAACGGGGCCACTCTGGATATGGCCGGACTCTCGGATCCCTCTTGAGTGGAGACGGGTATGTCGGGGAACGTCTTGAGTTGCAGCAAGGGTGTGAAGGACCCTTTGGAAGTTGCAGATGTAAGGTGTGATTAGCCTCGAAATACCTCAGCGGAAATGGGCCTAATCTCGCCTGGAAGGGAGAACCTCCTGGATGTTCTCGAGTTGCGGCAGGTGCTCTCCACTTACGACTGGGACCTCAGGGACCCGCTCTGGTGGCCTCAGGAAAGGCCAGTCCCCATGCGAGTTGTTCGGGGGCCTCTCGGGGCTACTCGGATTTCCTCTCCTGTCGATGCTGGGGCCTAAGACCTTGTGTGGAGTCAGTGCCGGAACCTGAGGATTCCTCTCCAGTGCTGACATGGATCTTGGGATACTTCTGGAGTCTCCCCAGGGGAGTCAGTCCTCGTCTCAAGTGGGGGCATGCACGTGCACTTTCCTTCCGAGCTGTAGCAGCAGTGTCGCATTTCCCTACGCGTGGATCAAGGGATCTGTGGCTTTCCCTCGAGGCTTTCCCACGAGGCTTTCCCACAGGGCTGTCCCACGTGCCACCGTGGTGTGAGTCGATCCTCGGCTTGAAACTCGAGGCATTGCTGGGAAAAAAAGGTTTTCCTGGAATGGAATGAGACATCTGGGGGACTCTGGGAATGGTGGCACGACCCTGGAGTTCATCTCGCCTTTCCTGTGGAGAGCGCCTCCTCTTGAGATGCGACGGAAACGCCAGGAATTCTTTCCCGACCACGCAGGGAAAGGATCCCTCCTCTCGAGATAGGAGGCGGAAACGGGGCTCCTCTGTATGTGGGCGGTACTCTCGTGCTTCCTCTGGAGTGGAGACGGGTATGTCGGGGAACTTCTTGAGTTGCAGCAAGGGTGTGAGGGACCCTTTGAAAGTTCCAGAGTTTAGGTGTGATTTGCCTCGAGACACCTCAGCGGAAATGGGCCTCATCTCGCCTGAAGGGGAGACCTCCTGGATTTTCTCGAGTTGTGGCAGGTGCACTCGACTTACGACGGGGACCTCAGGGACCCGCCCTGGTGGCCTCAGGAAAGTCCAGTCCGCATTCGAGTTGCTCGGGGGCCTTTCGGGATTCCTCTCCCGTCGATGCCGGGGCCTAAGACCTTGTGTGGTGTCGGTGCCGGAACCTGAGTATTGCTCTCCAGTGCTGACATGGATCTTGGGGTACTTCTGGAGTCTCCCCAGTGGAATCAGTCCTCGTCTCGAGTGGGGGCATGCACGTGCGCTTTCCTCCCGAGCTGTAGCAGGAGTGTCACGCTTCCCTTCACGTGGATCAAGGGATCTGTGGCTTTCCCTTCAGGCTTTCCCACGAGGCTTTCCAACGAGGCTTTCCCAGAGGTTGTCCCACATGCCACCGTTGGTGTGAGTCGATCCTCGGCTTGAAAGTCGAGGCATTGCAGGGAAAACAGGTTTCCCTGGACTGGACTGAGACATCTGGGGGACTCAGGGAATGGTGGCACGACCGTGGAATTCCTCTCGCCTTTCCTGTGGAGAGTGCCTCCTCCTTAGATGAGACGGGAACTCCGGGAATTCTTCCCTGTCCACGCAGGGAAAGGATCCCTCCTCTCGAGCTAGGAGGCGTAATCGGGGCTCCTCTGGGTGTGGGCGGGACTCTCCGTCCTTCCTCTCGAGTGCAGCAGCGGGGGTGATGTCCTTTGGAAGTTCCAGAGTTTCTCGTCCTTCCTCTCGAGTGCAGACGGGTATGTCGGGGAACTTCTTGAGTTGCAGCAACGGTGTGAGGACCCTTTGGAAGTTCCAGAGTTTAGGTGTGATTTGCCTCGAAAATCGCAGAGTTTCCCCCTCCAGCGAGATGAGGCCCATTTCCGCT
>NW_017212426.1:0-16622 GCF_001704415.2 Capra hircus
GGGGCCGGGAGCTGAGGATTCCTCTCCAGTGCTGACATGGATTTTGGGGTACTTCTGGGGTACTTCTGGAGTCTCCACAAGGGAGTCAGGCCTCGTCTCGAGTGGGGGCATGATGCGTGCCCTTTCCTCCCATGCTGTAGCAGCAGTGTCACGCTTCCCCTTGCGTGGACCAAGGGATCTGTGGCTTTCCCTCGAGTCTTTCCCACGAGGCTTTCCCACAGGGCTGTCCCACGTGTCACGGTGGTGTGAGTCGATCCTCGGCATGAAAGCCGAGGCAGTGCAGGGAAAACAGGTTCCTGTGGAATGGACTGAGACATCTGGGGGCGTCTTGGAATGGTGCACGACCCTGCAGTTCCTCTCCCCCTTTCCTTTCGAGAGCGCCTCCTCTTGAGATGCGATGGGAATGCCGGGAATTCTTCCCGACCAAGCAGGGAAAGGATCCCTCCTCTCGAGCTACTTGCCGGAAACGGAGCTCCTCTGGATGTGGCCGGGACCCTCGTGCTTCCTCTTGAGTGGAGACGGGTATGCCAGGGAACTTCTTGAGTTGCAGCATGACTGTGAAAGACTCTTTGGAAGTTCCAGAGGTCACGTGTGATTAGCCTCCAGACACCTCAGGGGAAAAGGGCCTCATCTCGCCTGCAGGGGAGAACCTCCTGGATTTTACCGAGTTGCGGCAGGTGCTCTCGACTTACGACGGGGACCTCATGGACCCGCTCTGGTGACCTCAGGAAAGGCCAGTCCCCATGCGAGTTGCTAGAGGGCCTGTCGCTATTCCTCTCCCGTTGATGCCAGGGCCTAAGACCTTGTGTGGAGTCGGGGCTGGAACCTGAGGATTCCTCTCCAGGGCTGACATGCATCTTGGGGTACTTCTGGAGTCTCCCCAGGGGAGTCAGTCCTAGTTCGAGTGGGGCATGCACGTGCGCTTTCCTCCCGTGCTGTAGCAGCAGTGTCACGCTTCCCTTCGCGTGGATCAAGGGATCTGTGGCTTTCCCTCGAGGCTTTCCCACGAGGCTTTCCCACAGGGCTCTCCCACGTACCACCGTGGTGTGAGTCGATCCTCGGCGTGAAAGTCGAAGCAGTGCAGGGAAAACAGGATCCTCTGCAATGGACTGAGACATCTGGGGCACTCTTGGAATGGTGGCACTACCCATGAGTTCCTCTCGCCTTTCCTGTGCAGCGCGCCTCCTCTTGAGATGCATCGGAAACGTCGGGAATTCTTTCCCGAGGAAGCAGGGAAGGATCCCTCATCTCGAGTTTGGAGGCGGAAACGGAGCTCCTCTGGAGTGGCCGGACCCTCGTGCTTCCTCTGGAGTGGAGACCGGTATGTCGGGGAACTTCTTGAGTTGTAGCAAGGGTGTGTAGGACCCTTTGGAAGTTCCAGAGTTTAGGTGTGATTACTCTCGAGACGCCGCAGAGAAAATGGGCCTCATCTCGACTGGAGCAGAGAACCTCCTGGATTTTCTCGAGTTGAGGCAGGTGCTCTCGGCTTACGACCGTGACCTCAGGGACAGTGAAGCAGATGTGTCACGCTTCCCGTCGCGGGGATCAAGGGATCTGTGGCTTTCCCTCGAGGCTTTCCCACGAGGCTTTCCACAGGGCTGTCCCACGTGCCACCATGGTGTGAGTGGATCCTCGGCGTGAAAGTCGAGGCAGTGCAGTGAAAACAGGTTCCTCTGAAATGGACTGAGACATCTGGGGGACTCTTGGAATGGTGGCACGACCCTGGAGTTCCTCTCGTCTTTCCTATTGAGAGCCCTTGCTCTTGAGATGCCACGGGAATGCCGAAAAATCTTTCCTGACTAAGCAGGATAGGATCCTTCATCTCGAGCTGCCAGGCGGAAACGGGGTTCCTCTGAATGTGGGCGGGACCCTCGTGCTTCCTCTCGTGTGGAGACGGGTATGTCGGGGAACTTCTTGAGTTGAAGCAAGGACCCTTTTGAATTTCCAGAGTTTAGGTGTGATGAGCCTCCAGACACCTCAGAGGAAATGGGCCTCATCTCGCCTGGAGGGGAGAACCTCCTGGATTTTCTAGAGTTGGGCAGGGACTCTCGAGTTACGACGGGGAACTCAGGGACCCGCTCTGGTGGCCTCAGGAAAGGCCAGTGCCCATGGGAGTTGCAAGAGGGCCTTTCGGGACTACTCTCCCGTCGATGTCGGGGCCTAAGACCTTGTGTGGAGTCGGGGCTGGAAGCTGAGGATTCCTCTCCAGTGCTACCATGGATCTTGGCGTACTTCTGGAGTCTCCCCTGGGGAGTCAGTGCTCATCTCGTGTGGGGGCATGCACGTGAGCTTTCCTCACGAACTGTAGCAGCAGTGTCACACTTCCCGTCGCATGGATCAAGGGATCTGTGGCTTTCCCTCGACGCTTTACCAAGAGGGTTTCCCACAGGTCTGTCCCACGTTCCACCGTGGTGTGAGTCGATCCTCGGCGTGAAAGTCGAGGCAGTGCAGGGAAAACAGGTTTCCCTGGAATGGACTGAGACATCTGGGGAACGCTGGGAATGGTGGCACGACCCTGGAGTTCCTCTCGCCTTTACTGTGTAGATCGCCTCCTCTTGAGATGCGATGTGAATGCCGGGATTTCTTTCCCGACCACGCAGGGAAATAATCCCTCCTCTCGAGCTAGGAGGCGGAAACGGGGCTCCTCTGGATGTGGGAGGGACTCTCGTGCTTCCTCTCGAGTGGAGACGGGTATGTCGGGGAACTTCTTGAGTTGCAGAAAGGGTGTGAAGGACCCTTTGTAAGTTCCAGAGGTTAGGTGTGATTAGCCTCGAGACGCCTCAGCGGAAATGGGCCTCATCTCCCCTGGAGGGGAAAGCCTCCTGGATTTTCTCGAGTTGCGGCAGGTGCTCTCGACTTACGAAGGGGACCTCAGGGACCCGCTCTGGTGGCCTCAGGAAAGGCCAGTCCCCATGCGAGTTGCTCGGTGGCCCTCGGGTTTCCTCTCCCGACGATGCCGGGCCTAAACCTTCTGTGGAGTCGGTGCCGAAACCTGAGGATTCCTCTCCAGTGCTGACATGGATCTTGGGGTACTTCTGGAGTCTCCCCAGGGGAGTCAGTCCTCGTCTCGAGTGGGGCATGCACGTGCGCTTTCCTCCCGAGCTGCAGCAGCATTGTCACGGTTCCCTTCGCGTGGATCAAGGGAACTGTGGCTTTCCCTCGAGGCTTTCCCACGAGGCTTTCCCTCGAGGCTTTCCCACAGGGCTCTCCCACGTGCCACCGTGGTGTGACTCTATCCTCGGCTTGAAAGTCGAGGCAGTGCAGGGTAAACAGGTTTCCCTGGAATGGACTGAGACATCCGGGGCTTTCAGGGAATGGTGGCACAACCTGGAGTTCCTCTCACCTTTACTGTTTAGAGCCCTCCTCTTGAGATGCGACGGGAACGCCGGGAATTCTTTCCGGACACGCAGGGAAAGGATCCCTCCTCTCGAGCTAGGAGGCGGAAACACGGCTCATCTGAATGTGAGCTGGACTCTCGTGCTTCCTCTCGAGTGGAGACGGGTATGTCGGGGAACTTCTTGAGTTGAAGCAAAGGTGTGAAGGACCCTTTCGAAGTTCCAGAGTTTAGGTGTGATTAGACTCGAGACATCTCAGCGGAAAAGGGCCTCATCTCGCCTGGAGGGGAGAACCTCCTGGATATTCTCGAGTTGCGGCAGGTGCTCTCGACTTAGGACGGGGACCTCAGGGACCCGCTCTGGTGGCCTCAGGAAAGGCCAGTACCCATGCGAGTTGCTCAGAGGCCTTTCGGAATTCCTCTCCCATCGATGCCAGGCCCTAAGACCTTGTGTCGTGTCGGTGCCGGAACCTGAGGATTCCTCTCCAGTGCTGACATGGATCTTGGGGTACTTCTGGAGTCTCCCCAGGGGAGTCAGTCCTCGTCTCGAGTGGGGGCTTGCACGTGTGCTTTCCTCCAGAGCTGTAGCAGCAGTGTCACGCTTCCCTTCGTGTGGATCAAGGGATCAGTGGCTTTCCCTCGAGCGTTTCCCACGAGGCTTTCCACGAGGCTTTCCCACAGGGCTTTCCCTCGTGCAACCGTGGTGTGAGTCGATCCTCGGCTTGAAAGTGGAGGCAGTGCCAGGAAAACAGGTTTCCCTGGAATGGACTGAGACATATGGGGACTCTGGGAATGGTGGCATGACCCTGGAGTTCCTCTCGCCTTTCCTGTGGAGAGCGCCTCCTCTTGAGATGCGATGGGAATGCAAGGAATTCTTTCCCGACCATGCACTGAAAGGATCCCTCCTCTCGAGCTATGAGGCAGAAAAGGGGCTCCACTGGATATGGGCGGGATTCTTGTGCTTCCTCTCAAGTGGAGACGGGTATGTCGGGGAACTTCTTGAGTTGAAGCAAGGGTGTGAAGGACTCTTTGGAAGTTCGAAAGTTTAGGTGTGATTAGCCTCGTGACGCCTTAGCGGAAATGGGCCTCAGCTCACCTGGAGGGGAGAACCTCCTGGATATTCTCGAGTTGCGGCAGGTGCTCTCGACTTACGACCTGGACCTCAAGGACCCGCTTTGGTGGCCTGAGGAAAGGCCAGTCCCCATGCGAGTTGCTCGGGGTCTTCTCGGGATTCCTCTCCTGTCGATGTCGGGGCCTAAGACCTTGTGTGCAGTCGGTACCGGAACCTGAGGATTCCTTTCCAGTGCTGACATGGATCTTGGGCTACCTCTGGATTCTCCCAGGGGATTCAGGCCTCGTCTCGAGTGGGGGCATGAGCGTGCCCTTTCCTCCCATGCTGTAGCAGCAGTGTCACGCTTCTGCTTGCGTGGACCAAGGGATCTGTGACTTTCCCTCGAGTCTTTCCCACGAGGCTCTCCACAGGGCTGTCCCACGTGTCTCGGTGGTGTGAGTCAATCCTCGGCGTGAAAGCCGAGGCAGTGCAGGGAAAACAGGTTCCTATGGAATGGACTGAGACATCTGGGGGAGTCTTGGAATGGTGGCACGACCCTGCAGTTCCTCTCCCCTTTCCTTTGGAGAGCGCCTCCTCTTGAGATGCGATGGGAATGCCGGGAATTCTTTCCCGACCAAGTAGGGAAAGGATCCCTCATCTCGAGCTACGAGCCGGAAACGCAGCTCCTCTGGATGTGGCCGGGACCCTCGTGCTTCCTCTTGAGTGGAGACGGGTATGTCGGGGAACTTCTTGAGTTGCAGCATGACTGTGAAAGACTCTTTAGAAGTTCCAGAGTTCACGTGTGATTAGCCTCGAGACACCTCAGTGGAAACGGGCCTCATCTCGCCTGCAGGGGAGAACCTCCTGGATTTTCTCGAGTTGCGGCAGGTGCTCTCGAGTTACGACGGAGACCTCAGGGACCCGCTCTGGTGACCTCAGGAAAGGCCAGTCCCCATGCGAGGTACTAGGGGGCCTCTCAGGATTCCTCTCCCGTCGATGCCGGGGCCTAAGACCTTGTGTGGAGTCGGGACCGGAACCTGAGGATTCCTCTCCAGTGCTGACATGGATCTTGGCGTACTTCTGGAGTCTCCCAAGCTTGCGTCAGTCCTCGGCTCGAGTGGGGTCATGCACGTGCGCTTTCCTCCCGAGCGGTAGCAGCAGTGTCACGCTTCCCTTCTCGTGGATCAAGGAATCTGTGGCTTTCCCTGGAGTCTTTCCCATGAGGCTTTCCCACAGGGCTATTCCACTTGCCACCATGGTGTGAGTCGATCCTCGGCGTGAAAGTCGAACCAGTGCAGGGAAAACAGGAACCTCCTTCCCCACAGTAGGGGATACACTGTCCCCTTGGGCGGGTGTCTCCAGGCACTCGCGCTGGGGGGTTGCCCGCGGAGGTGCGGGCCTCAGGCTCCACGTGAGAAAAGCCCCAAATGGCATTAGCTGCCAGTCCAGACGCTGGCCCCTCAGGTCTCTGGCCGGAGCCTTGGGCTCCAGGCAACTCAAAGCCCTCGGCGGTGGCACTCTGGGACTGCTGTAGGGAAAGGATGCCAAGAGCCCATGGAGAAGTTGGGGAGGGGCATGGGGGAAACGGAGGCGAGGACAGCGAGGCATCTAGGTGGAAGCGCTGGAGAGAGCGTCTGGTGTCCCGGAATGCCTCGGAGGAGCCAGCGGGGGACAGTCGAGGCCCAGGGACCTGTGGAATGTGAAAAGGCGGGAAATCCCAGAGCAAGGCAGGCTGGGAAAGGGGGCGTTGGTGGCCAATTCAAAGGGACCTTGGGGCGTTTCCTGGGCGGTGAGCTCCCTTGGCACTGCTGAGGGCCCCTGATTGATCCACCCGGGGTTGATCCCACCCCCGCTGCGAGGGAGGGCCACAAACCAAAGCGCGCGAACTGCCCGCCCACCCAACGGGGATCTTGGCGGTCCAGGGCTCAGCCGTGCCCGGGAAAAGCCCACTCGCTCCACGGGACTCCGTCCAGGGTCTCTGCTTGGAAAGAGGCCAGGGGCGACCCCACCATCTACCCACCCAAACCCTATTGACGTCAATGGTGGCGGAGACGCCTCCCGTTCTCCAGAGTCCTAAGCTGCTGGGTCCCCGCCCACTCGGCCAGCAGTCTGCAGCGTGCCCGTGTGCCTCTCCCACCATGGCTTGGTTCGGCTCCTCCAGCACCTCAAGCGGTACGTTTGCCCTCGGTCCCTGTGGTCGGATCACATCTCAGGGGATTTGCGGGTGGCCTGGGCAAGGGCTCTCGGCCAATGTGTTGACCCCCCTCCCACCCGAGAACGGCTGGGACCCATCGGCCAGGCCCGGGGTTCCGAGGCGTCAGGTGTGCCCAAATTCGGAGGGCGTGGCATCGTTCGTTCATCTTGCTCCTTTGGCACACACATGGCTTCTCCGTTCTCTTTTCTGGGAAGACAGTGTTGTTTCAGGGGGCGTGCTGCGGGGGGCGGGGGCCGGGGTTGCGGGGTGGTGGGAGCAGGTGCTGTGCTGGGATGAGGCCCTTTATCCTCACATCTTCCTGTGGGAATGGGAGTCGGGGAGCTCTGTGGCCTTGCTGCCTTCAGTGGCTTCCTCTGCACAGGGGCCTAGTGGCTTCTGCCTTTTGTCAGGCGTTACGGGGTTTGGGCTTCGCTTTGGTGGCCTTGGCCTTTGCCTTGGCCTGGGCCTTGCCCTTGCCCTTGCCCTTGCCTTGGTCTTGGTCTTGGCCTTGCCCTGCCCTTGAAGTTGAACTTGACCTTGACCTTGACTTGACCTTGACCTTGACTTTGAACTTGAAATTGGCTTGACCTTGACCTTGACCTTGACCTTGAACTTGAACTTGACCTTGACCTTGACCTTGAACTTGACTTTGAACTTGAACTTGAACTTGACTTGAACTTGAACTTGACCTTTGACCTTGAACTTGACCTTGACCTTGACTTGAACTTGACCTTGACCTTGACTTCAACTTGAACTTTTTGACCTTGAACTTTTGAACTTGACCTTGAACTTGAAACTTGAACTTGACCTTGAACTTGACTTGACCTTGACTTGAACTTGACCTTGACTTGAAAACTTGAACTTGACCTTGAACTTGAACTTGACCTTGACCTTGACCAACAACGGGAGACCTCGAGATTTGCTCAGAGCACCGGAGGTCCAGAAGCAGGTCCCTGTATCTCCCCTTCCCTTTGTGATCATTGCAAAGACATTCCTAGCTGATAGCGGGAGTGCCCCTGAAGAAGCAAGCAGTGGGAGTGTGTTTGACACGACTGTGTGCCTTCCTGGCCTCATCTCCACAAGGGGCCTTTCCTCTCGAATAGGCCCCATGTCCCCTTGGGGAGGGTGTCATGCCTCTTTTCTCCTCACTGCCAAAGGGTGGAGCCAAGCTCGCTCTGTCAGAGGTACAAAAACAGCAATTGAATGGATTTTCAAGCTCTTGCTAGGCTGCACCCTTTCAGGGCCCACTTTACTGAAACAGGTGCTCTGTGGCCCCTGGTTGGGTATGCAGGTTCACCAGGCCCTGTCCAAGCCAAGAAGAATTTTCCTGAAAGACCTAGGCTCACTAGAGCTCTCCTCCAGAGCAAAGGGGATAGAGGAGATGTATGGAGGAGTCTTTGCCTTTCCCTGTGAGTGTGGGGCTACTCCCTACGGCCCCAAGCTCAGGGATAACTGCCTCTAAGAAAGGAATGGCAAGAAGCGCTATTCTTGGAGGTTGGGACAGGGAGTTCGCAGCATGTGGGGAAAGAAAGACTTCTTCGGGGAAGAAGAGGCAACCACCGGGGTGTGTTTGCAAGCCTCTATTTGGAAGGAACAGGTTTGCTTATACAACTCAAGACCTCCAGATCTGCTCAGAGGACTGAAGTTCCAGAGACAGGGCCATGTATCTCCCCTTCCCTTTGAGATCCTTGCAAAGACATTCCTAGCAGATCGTGGGAGTGCCCATGAAGAAGCAAGCAGCGGGAGTGTGCTTGACATCACTGGCTGCCTACCTGGGCTCAGCTCCTCAAGGGGCCTTTCTCTCCTGGTAGGCCCTATGTCCCCTTTGGGAGAGGGTGGTGCCCTCTTCCCTCCACACTGCCAAAGGGTGGAGGTGGAGCAAACTCGTTCTCTCCGAGGTTAAAAAAAAAGACAAATTGGATGGATTTTTAAGCTCTTGCTATGCTGCACCCCTCCAGGACCCACTCGAGCAAAACAGGTGCCCTGTGGCCCCTAGGTCGGGTATGCAGGTTCACACACCGGGTGTGATCCCGTCAAAGCCAAGAATTTTCCTGACAGACCTAGGCTCACTAGAGCTCTCCTCCAGAGGAAAGGGGACAGAAAAGACGTGTGTGTGGAGGTGGCTCTGCCTTTCCAGGTCCCAATCTCAGGGATAACTGCCCCTAAGAAAGGAACTGCTGCTGCTGCTGCTGCTAAGTTGCTTCAGTCGTGTTCGACTCTGTGCGACGCCATAGACGGTAGCCCACTAGGCTCCCCCGTCCCTGGGATTCTCCAGGCAAGAACAGTAAGTGGGTTGCCATTGCCTTCTCCAATGCATGAAAGTGAAAATGAAAGTGCAGTCGCTCAGTCGTGTCCGACCCTCAGCGACCCCACGGACTGCAGCCTACCAGGCTTCTCCGTCCATAGGATTTTCTGAAAGGAACTGCAAGACGCGCTTTTCCTGGAGGCTGGGAAAGGGAGTTCGCAGGATGTGGGGAAAGAGATCCTCCTTCGAGGAAGAATAGGCGGCCACTTGTTTTGTGTTGCAAACCTCTATTTGGAAGGAACAGGTTAGCTTATACAAAGGGAGACCTCCAGATCTGCTCAGAGGACCGAAGTTGCAGAGGCAGGTCGGTGTATTTTCCCTTCATTTTGCGATCCTTGCAAAGACATTCCTTGCTGATAGATATTCAGCAAGGGCCTTTGAGACTGTTGTTTTCTTTCCTAGGTTCAAAGATTCCTTCAGTTCCTAATATAGATATCCTAGAAATTATCTGACATCCGTGAAAATCTGATATGTCCTGGTCAAATGCTGTCAGTTATAATTCCAGTTATCATATTAAAGCATTTCAAGTCGCAGCAGTGACCAGATTACATTGTCAATTTCTATTTAATCAGGTTTTAACCATGTCTTCTATGATTTCACACTGATGCCTTTACAGAAATACTGCTACTTCAAGATATATGGAATATACATTTTTTAAGCTTACCGATAATTTGTTTGTTTGTTTGTTTGTCTTCTGGTAAGCTGGTACCAGATGGAATTTAGTCTCCTCTCTAGGTTAAGAGAACAAAGTTTTCTTAGAATGCAATTTTTGATAACAGACTATGAGTTTCTTTACCTTTCATTGATTTATAATTGTTTTCATCATCTGTTTGTTTACTTCGGTAAAGCAAATAAGCCTTATTTAAGATTTTGGTACATGTAGGATGGACTAAGCTTTCCCCACTCTTGCAAGTTCCCTTAACCCTTCAGATTCTTCTCGTGGGACAAAGATCTCACTTTCCTCCAGAGGGACAATCCAAGCTTTTTATTAGTTGATCTGCCCCTGACATCAGAGTCAATTTGAGCATGAGTTGGCCTATAATTTAGGCATGAAACTATGACTACATAAAGAAAAGGTGACTTTATGATTCAGGGATGGCCATGATATGCCTTGCACTTCAGAGAAAATGGGTTAAAATGATTTTTTTTTCTTCAAAACTGCACAGCCAGTTCTTTCAGCATATGCAATTGAAAACATCTAGTCATTAGGTCAGTTTTCATTCCAATCCCAAAGAAAGGCAATGACAAAGAATATTCAAGCTGCTGCACAATTGCACTCATCTCACACACTAGTAAAGTAATGCTCAAAATTCTCCAAGTTCACATGAACTGTGAACTTCCAAATGTTCAAGAGGGATTTAAAACATGCAGAGAAACCAGAGATCAAACTGCCAACATCCACTGGATCATTGAAAAAGCAAGAGAGTTCCAGAAAAAAGACATCTATTTCTGCTTTATTGACTATGCCAAAGCCTTTGACTGTGTGGATCACAATAAACTGGGAAAAATTCTGAAAGAGATGGGAATACCAGACCACCTGACCTGTCTCTTGAGAAACCTGTATGCAGGTCAGGAAGAAACAGTTCGAACTGGACATGGAACAACAGACTGGTTCTAATAGGAAAAGGAATATGTCAAGGCAGTGTATTGTCACCCCCTGCTTATTTAACTTATATGCAGAGTACATCATGAGAAACACTGGGCTGGAGGAAGCACACGCTGGGAATCCAGATTGCTGGGAGAAATATCAAGAATCTCAGATATGCAGATGACACCACCCTTATGGCAGAAAGTGAAGAAGAACTAAAGAGTCTCCTGATGAAAGTGAAAGAGGAGAGTGAAAAAGTTAGCTTAAAGCTCAGCATTCAGAAAACTAAAATCATTGCATCCAGTCTCATCACTTCATGGCAAATAGATGGGAACACATTGGAAACAGCAGCAGACTATTTTGGGGGGCTTGGAAATCACTGCAGGTGATGGCTGCCTCCATGAACTTAAAACATATTTTATGACTTGGAAGAAAAGTGATGACCAAACTAGACAGCATATTAAAAAGCCGAGACGTTGCTTTGCCAACAAAGATCCATCCAGTCAAGGCTATGGTTTTTCCATATGTCATGGATGGATATGAAAGATGTACTATAAAGAAAGTGACAGCTGAAAATTAGATGCTTTTGAACTGTGGTGTTGAAGAAGATGCTTGTAGGTCGCTTAGACTACAAGGAGACGCAACCACTCCATCCTAAAGGAAATCAGGTCTGAATATACATTGGAAGGACTAATACTGAACCTGAAACTCCAATACTTTGGCCACTTGATGTGAAGAGCTGACTCACTTGGAAGTTGCTTTGATTTGCCTGTGAGTGTGGGAGCCCTCCCTGGGCAAAGGGCCTCAGGGGTCATTGCCACTGAATCACGACCTCCAAGCAAGCGCATTCCAGCTGTGTGACATTCAGGAAGCAGGAGATTGGGAAAACTATCTTCCTTAGAGGAAGGAAAGTCATCCACAGAGAGTGTGTTTTCAGGCCTCTCTTTGCAGCAAGTGTTTTGCTTCTCAGACATCAGAGCTGCAGGCTTGCTCTGAGGGCCTCAATTGCAGAGTCAGGGCTGTGTGTCTCACTGCACTTTCCAAGCATTGCAGACACATTCCTAGGTTGGAGCAGTGCTTCCCATGAGAAAGAAGCCTCGGGAGTGTGTTTGAGCGGGCTGAGTGCCATGCTAGGGTCACCTAGTCGAGGGCACCTTGCACATCCAATGGGCCCCAGGCGAGTAGCTATGGACCGGCCCTTCGGTTGAGATATCCCAAAGCAGGGAACAAAGCCAGCTCTGTCAGAAGGAGGAAAAACAGCAATGGGATGGATTTTCAAGCAGTTGCTAAGTCACACCACGTTAGGGCTCCCCGGGAAAGAAATGCAAATTTTGGCCTCTAGGCCCAGTATCCAGATGTGTGCACAGGATATTTTCCCCACAGGATCCAAGAATGTTCCAGACAGACCTAAGCTCACTAGCTCTCTCCTGCAGAGGAAATGAAATATTGTTGCTGAACCACGAAAAGATGCTGGGATTCTTGGCTTATGGAGGAGAAGAATTCAATCCAGGGCCCAAGACGAGGCTTGATTGCTCAGAGCTTTTGGTGCAATAGAGTTTTATTAAAGTATAAAGGAGATAGAGAAAGCTTCTGACAGAGACATCACAAGGGGCAGAAAACGTACCCCCTTGCTAGTGTTAGTAATGGAGTTATATACTCTCCAATAAGTTATGACGAACAAAAGAATGTCTGGAGGTTGTAAAGACTCACTAGACCTACTCCCATAATTGACATTTTAAGATAACAGGATTAGCCAGAAGGTTTTTTCCAGAGACCGTCCTCAAGAAGGATGCATGATTGTTATATAATCCTAAGGAATGTAGAGGGGAAAACAGTTTGTCCTTTCTTCCTCCTTGAGAATTCTAGACCCCTCTCTCCTTGGGGACCCTTGAACTTCTTAGAAACCTGCCTTGGCAATGACTCTCTCAGAAACATGATTGAACAGCCGTTTGGAGCTTCCTTTGACTTTCCCTGGGAGGGAGGGAGCCCTCCCTGAGCACAGGGCCTCAGGGGCCATGGCCAATGAAAAAGAATCTCCCAGCAAGTGCTTTTCAGCCCTGTGTGACTCTCAGCCCACAGGAGGCTGAGAAAACTCTCTTCCTTGGAGGAAGGAAAGGCAGCCCAAGAGTGTGTTTTCAGGCCTGTATCTTGCAGCAAGTGTTTGGCTTGTTAGACAGAAGACCTGCAGGCCTGTTCCAACAGACTCAATTCCAGAATCAGGGCCTTGTGTCTCCCTGCAGTTTCCTGGCCTTGCAAACACATTCCTAGTTGAGAGCAGTCCTGCCCATGGGGACTGCTGCGGGAGTGTGTCTGAGGGGGGCCAGGTGTCATGCTGGGGTCACCTGGTCGAGGGCACCTTGCACCTCCAATGGACCCCAGGCAAGGAGTTGCAGGCCACCACCTTGCTTCTGAAATCCCAAAATGGGGAGCAAAGCTCGCTCTGTCAGAGGGAAGAAAACAGCAACAGGATGGATTTTCAAGCAGTTGCTAGGCTGTACTGCGTTAGGGCTCCAAGGAAGGAAAATGCGAATTTTAGCCCCTACGACTGGTATCCAGGTGGGCTCCCAGGATGATTTCCCCGCAGGATCCAAGAACGTTCCAGACAGACCTGGGCTCACTAGCTCCCTCCTGCAGAGGAAATATGAGAGAACAGCTGTTTGGAGGTTGCTTTGACTTCCCCTGGGAGGGTAGGATCCCTCCCTGGGTGCAGGGCCTCAGGGGCCATTGCCGCTGAGAAATGCCCTCTAAGCCAGACCTTTGCCAGCCTTGTATGACTCAGCACGGAGGAGACTGGAAAAGCTCTCTTCCTTGGAGGAAGGAAAGGCAGCCCCAGAGAGTGTGTTTTCACACCTGTATCTTGCAGCAAGTGTTTGGCGTCTCAGACGTCAGACCTCCAGGCCTGCTCCAACGGCCTCAGTTCCAGAGTCAGGGCCGTGTGTTTCCCTGCATTTTCTGAGCCTTGGGAACACATTCCTAGGTCAGAACAGTCCTGCCCATGGGGAAGGAGGCTGCGGGAGTGTGTCTGAGGGGGTCGGGTGCCATGCTGGGTGTCCAATAGACCCGGTACCTCCAATAGACCCCAGGACAACAGCGGTGGGGCTCCCCCTGGCTTCCGAAATGCCAAAGCGAGAAGCAAAGCTAGCTCTATCAGAAGGAAGAAAAGAGCAATCGGATGGATGTTCAGGCTGTTGCTGGGCCGCACCACTTCAGGGTCCCCCCCGAGAGGAACAGGCGCCCTGTGGCCCCTAGGTCCGATATGCAGGTTAACACACAGGGTGTGTCCCCATAGGAGCCAAGAATTTTCCTGACAGATCTAGGCTCACTAGAGCTCTCCTACAGGGCAAAAGGGGTAGAACAGACTGTGGATGTGACTCTGCCTTTCCCAGCGAGCATGGGGCCCTCCCTACGGCCCCGGGCTCCAGGGAAAATTGTCCCTGAAAAATGACCTCCAAGAAGCGCTTTTCCAGCAGGCTGGGATGCAGAGTTCACAGGATGCGGGGAAAGTGATCGTCCTTCAGGGAAGAAGAGGCAGCCACCCAGTGTGTGTTTGCAAGCCTGTATTTGGAAGAAACTGGTTAGCTCCTTCAAGGGGAGACCTCCAGGTCTGCTCAGAGGACCGAAATTCCAGAGGCAGCACCATGCATCTCCCCTGTCCTTTCTGAGCCTTGGAAAGACATTCCTAGCTTACAGCGGTATTGCTCATGAAGAAGCAGGATGCAGGAATGTGTCAGACATGACTGGGTGCCTTCCTGGGTTCAGCTCCGTGAGGGGCATTTCCACTCAGAGTAGGTCCCATGCCTCCTTGGGGAGGAAGTGGGGCCCGCTTGCCTCCAAATTGCCAAAGGCTGGAACAAAGCTAGTTCTATCAGAGGTAAGAAAAGAGCAATTGGATGGATGTGGAAGCTGTTGCTGGGCCGCACTGCTTCAGGCCCCCCACCCCTCCGCCCCCGAGAGAAACAGGCGCCCTGTGGCCCCTAGGTCCTGGATGCAGTTTCACACATAGAATGTGTCCCCATAGGAGCCAAGAATTTTCCTGACAGACCTAGGCTCACTAGAGCTCTCCTACAGAGCAAAGGGGATGGGACAGATGTGTGGCTGTGGCTCTGCCTTTCCCTGGGAGTGTGGAGCCGCTCCCTATGGCCCCGGGCTCCAGGGGAAATTGCCCCTGAATAATGACCTCCAAGAAGCGCTTTTCCAACTGGCTGAGACGTGGAGTTCTCAGGATGCAGGGAAAGCGAGTGTCCTTCGGGGAAGCAAAGGCAGTCACCTGTTATCATGACTTACTAGAATAGTAGGTACCTTCTCCGGTTGGGCAGAGGCCTTCCCTACCTGATCTGAAAAAGAAAATGAAGTAGCTCGCTGATTTGAGAAATAATTCCCAGACTTGGGTTTCCAACCAGTATAGAATCCGACAATGGCCCTGTCTTTGTAGCCGCGTTAATTAACAGGTATGTGAAGCTCTAAATATCAGTGGAAATTACATACAGCATATAGGCCCCAGTGTTCTGGAATGATGGAAAGAAACAACCAAACTCTTGAAGAGACACTTTCAAAATGGATCATAGAGACTGACTGTACATGGATGGGCTTGCTTCCGGCAGACTTACTCATATTACGGGTAACCGCACGTTCCCACAGTTGTTGTCCTTATGAAATTTTCTATGGGAGACCCCCTCCCACAGTGAGGCAGGTGTTAGCAGATTTGCCACAAGTAAGGGGGTGGGATTTCACAGCAGATGGAACAATTAGGTAAGGTAATAAATCAGGTAACTAAGTTTGTATAAAAAAGAATATCATTCCCCCTTGAGGAACAGATTCATGAATTTGTGCTCAGTGATCAGGTGTGGCTCAATGACTGGAAACACAATTCCTTGGCCTGACATCGGAAAGGTCCTTATACTGTTGTTTTAGCCACAATTCTGAAAGAGATGGGAATACCAGACCACCTAACCTGCCTCTTGAGAAATCTGGATGAAGGTCAGGAAGCAACAGTTAGAGCAGGACATGGAACAACAGACTGGTTCCAAAAAGGAAAAGGAGTATGTCAAGGCTGTATATTGTCACCCTGTTTATTTAACTTATATGCAGAGTACATCATGAAACATGCTGGGATGGAAGATACATGAACTGGAATCAAGATTGCCGGTAGAAATATCAATAAACTTAGATATGCAGATGACACCACCATTATGGCAGAACGTGAAGAGGAAAGGGTATGTCGGGGAACTTCTTGAGTTGCAGCAAGGGTGTGAAGGACCTTTGGAAGTTCCAGAGGTTAGGTGTGGTTAGTCTCGAGATGCCTCAGCAGAAATGGGCCTCATGTCGCCTGGAACGGAGAGGCTCCTGGATATTTCCGAGTTTCAGCAGGTGCTCTCCTTGTGTGGAGTCGGGGCCGGAAGCTGAGGATTCCTCTCCAGTGCTGACATGGATTTTGGGGTACTTCTGGAGTCTCCACAAGGGAGTCAGGCCTCGTCTCGAGTGGGGGCATGAGCGTGCCATTTCCTCCCATGCTGTAGCAGCAGTGTCACGGTTCCCCTTGCGTGGACCAAGGGATCTGTGGCTTTCCCTCGAGTCTTTCCCACGAGGCTTTCCCACAGGGCTGTCCCACGTGTCACGGTGGTGTGAGTCGATCCTCGCGTGAAAGCCGAGGCAGTGCAGGGAAAACAGGTTCCTGTGGAACGGACTGACACATCTGGGGGAGTCTTGGAATGGTGGCACGACCCTGCAGTTCCTCTCCCCTTTCCTTTGGAGAGCGCCACCTTGAGATGCGATGGGAATGCCGGGAATTTTTCCGAACAAGCAGGGAAAGGATCCCTCATCTCGAGGTACGAGCCGGAAACGGAGCTCCTCAGGATGTGGCCGGGACCATCCTGCTTCCTCTTGAGTGGAGACGGGTGTGTCGGGGAACTTCTTGAGTTGCAGCTTGACTGTGAAAGACTCTTTGGAAGTTCCAGAGGTCAAGTGTGATTAGCCTCGAGACACCTCAGTGGAAACTGGCCTCATCTCGCCTGCAGGGGAGAACCTCCTGTATTTTACCGAGTTTCGGCAGGTGCTCTCGACTTACGACGGGGACTTCAGGGACCCGGTCTGTTGGCCTCAGGAAAGGCCAGTCCCCATGCGAGTTGCTTGGGGCCTCTCAGGATTCCTCTC